>NW_022196896.1:50136806-50137719 GCF_008632895.1 Mastomys coucha
AAAAAAAAAAAAAAAAAAAAAGAAAATATAATAAGCTGGAAAACTAAAGGTGCCTAGAAATTCACCAGAAGAGATATGTAAATATGTTTTCCATTTAATGGAATATTAGCCAGGCATTTGCATATCATGTTTTAAAACCTTGTATCATTGGAAATTAATAATATCAAGATAAAATGACCAAAACACACCCAATATAATTTGCCTCAGTGTTTAAAAGTGTCTGTGGCAATAAACAAGACAAGATGGAAATACGTAGAGCATCAGTAGTGTTTTGCCCTGGGTTATATCCTCCTGAGTAGTTTTATGGTCTTTTGTTGCTGTAGAATTTTCTAGTGTGGCTCCGTATTTATCTAGTGTGGTGATCTTTATTTGTGTGAAGTAGTGCCAAAGACAACTTTGCAGCTATATCCTTGACCTAAGATGATCTTCGATGCTAGGAAGGATCAAAAGTCGTTAATGATGAAGAGAGTGCCCAGTTCCTGATACTGTTATAAGTGTCCCCATTGAATTATTCCTTGATGTTTTTTTCTTTTTTAAAAAGGTGTGTGTGTGTGTGTGTGTGTGTGTGTGTGTGTGTGTGTGTGTGGTGTGTGTGTGTTTGTGTGTATGTGTGCGCCCATGTACATGCAAGTGCCTACAGAGACCAGAAGAGTTCATTGGACCCCTTGGAACTGGAGTTACATATCATTTATTTTTATAAGCACCTGCCATGGATGCAGGAACGGAACTCTGGCCTTCTGGAAGAGCAGCAAGTGCTCTTAACTGCTGAGCCATCTCTCCAGCACCCTTGACTAGTTCTTCCGAGTTGCTCATCTGCAGTAGCTTTTGGAAGTTTACATTTCTCCTTGACCTTTCTCCCTCAAGCCCTCATCTGAGCCTTTCAGAATAGCACGTTTGGTTTCTCTCATCTGTT
>NW_022196896.1:50138488-50143754 GCF_008632895.1 Mastomys coucha
GGTTTTAACATGTTCATTATTAGTGAAAAGGATGTCAAGGGAGGGTTGTTTACACCAGATCTCCATACATCTCAGGAGCATCTCCCTGTCTCTCAAGACCCAGTAAGATCACCACTCCATGTGAAGAACAGTTATAACTTGCAGTGTCCAAGGCAGTTTAGGGACCAGATGGACCATCTGGAGATCCCTGGCTATTTTCAATGTCTGCTATGGTCTCTGGGAAACCTGTCCGTCTCTTGGGGACTCAGTTTCTCATCTCTATGGAGGGCGAGTGTTAATGACTAGTTCACCCACCAGAGCACTAGGCTCACAGTTTCAGTCCTTCACACTGTGGCCTTTGTTGACATGGAAGGGGTGGGGAGCCCCAGCTGCTGGCCTGGTAGGCAGGAGTACTTACTTTGCTTGTAAGTCAAGCAGGATGTTAACCTTTAGGTCATGAGGAATTGAGGGAGGGAGCAAGCAAACCCATTAGTTAAACCAAATAGGAAAGCCACACAAACTTTGTTGGTGTGCTTTCAATGATCCCCTTTTTAAAACGACAGACATGTCTTAGTCAGGGTTTCTATTCCTGCACAAACATCATGACCAAGAAGCAAGTTGGGGAGGAAAGGGTTTATTTGGCTTACCTTCCACATTGCTGTTGATCACCAGAGGAAGTCAGGACTGGAACTCAAGCAGGTCAGGAAGCAGGAGCTGAAGCAGAGGCCATGGACGGATGTTACTTACTGGCTTGCCTCTCCTGGCTTGCTCAGCCTGCTCTCTTATAGAACCCAAGACTTCTAGCCCAGGGATGACACCACCCACAAGGGACCCTACCCCCTTGATCACTAATTGATAAAATGCTCCACAGCTGGATCTCATTGGAGGCACTTCCTCACTTGAAGCTCCTTTCTCTGTGATAACTCCAGCTTGTGTCAAGTTGACACACAAAACCAGCCAGTACAGACAAATCCCCTTGATTCCAGCAATGCTAATCACATGGCTTCCACCAGCCCAGCCAGGCTGGAAATGGCAGGTGGCTTGTTTGCTTCCTTGGCAAGGGGCAAGGTTGACAGGGGCTTCTGTTCACACTGTGATTGACACAGAAACCAGGGTGACTTGTGGGATTGGTTGTAGAAACACTTGCTGTATCTGGAAGATACCCCAGGGATGGAGACTTTTAGATGCTGTTGGAAGCTCTGCTGCATCCTGGACTTTTTTACCAAAAGGCAGTGAAAGTTTGTGATGTGTGTGTGTGTGTGTGTGTGTGTGTGTGTGTGTGTGTTTGTGTGTGTGTGATGCAGAGGGCTCCTGCTTGGGTTTTCTGGGCTCACTTTTGGCAGTGTGTCTCATTCCGAACAGGAGCTGACTCATAGCACCTCAGTAGGTTTCGAGCAGTTTATTTCCTCACACATTTGTTATTTCTTTACTAACATACTTGCTCATGCCTTCTTACAAAACACTAAACCGTGGCATTCCACATTTAAAAAATATAAACTCTTAAAACATGGTTATATGTTTTTGATTTTAGAGATTCCTTCTGTTTATGTCAAAGTATATTTTATCAGAGAAAATCATGCATTTGCAAATATGATCTCAAAGCAGTTACAGTTTCGTGCACTGGGCTGGCATAAAACTGGTTCTGTCAACAGCCCAGCATGGTTTAGGGAGGGGCTCAATTGTTAGCAGAGGGTGGATGCTGGGGAAGGAGCAGTGTTTGTCTTCAGTTGTGTATGAAACCCATAAAGGTGAACGTATCAGGTTCCAGTGGACAGCTCTAACCCCATGACCACACTGCTGGTTGAAATCGGGTTACAAAACAAAACAAACGCAAACAGTATAAGTATGGAAGTGGACTTGTAGGGAGGAGGGGTTGGCAAGCTGATGGGGTGACAGAGATGAGAGCAAATGCAATGCATGATACACATGTATAAAATTCTCAAAGAATGAATAAATTGATAAAAAAAAAAGAAGTTGGACATTCACTAAAAAAACTATAGCTCTGAAAATGTAACTTTGCAAGGAAGTTTCTGGATGTTTGTACTTTGGGGCATTATGTAACAGTGTGGGAAATTATGTAACCATTTCTGGCTGAGTCCAATTAGCTCTTCAAGCCACAGGTGTCCCAGAGGCCTTGGCTTTCATTGTCACATTCTTTGCTGTGTTGTCTTTCCACCGTGCTGAGCCAGAGCATCAGTCAGATTCCCTTGACTGGAATTAAAGGACATTTGTCTATCCATCACGAAGCCCTTCACAGCAGTCCACACACACACACACACACACACACACATGTATGACACATACAAAACTAAAGCACTGTTACAAAAAATCCAGCAAAACTAGTGTTGTATAAGCTTGAGAGATGGGTCAGCAAGATCACTGCTGCCCTTCCAGAGGACCCAGCACCATATGGTTAGAATATATTCAATTCTGGGGAATCAAATATCTTCTTATGGTCTCCCTGGGCACCAGGCTCACATGTGGTACACAGACCTACATACAGGAGACTCATATAAATAGAATAAAAACATTTACAACCTAGCTTTGTAGATCTTCCTGCGTCTGATTTTAGTGTATATAAGACATCAGTCTGAAGCACAAAGATCAGAATGCTCTGGCCCCTGGCACGGGCAGTATTGTAAACAGAGAAAGGAAGACACACAGAGCGAGCACAGGACAGGAGAGGACCTTCCATTAAGAGAGAGGTGTGTTTTTGCTTGAAGCTGGGTGGCAGGAGGTTGCCTTCAAGGGTATGCTGCAATCTCATTATACGTCAGGTCGATGTCAGCTTTCTAAGCATGGACAGTTCTTTAATCAAAACAAGTTATTTGAACACACATGGCACCTTACTGGTGGGGAGGAGAGTTGCGCCTTCCTACTAACTGTGGATGAAGAGCAGAGATGAGACGACTGCCCTCAGTCTTTCCTGGTCTCATTTTCTATTGATCCAGCAAGCTCTATGTTCATCTTCTCCTTAGTCATGACCAGGGCTTTGACCTCCTTCCCTTTCATAGTATCACACTGAATATTTATTTATTTCTTTTTTATTTCACTATAATAGCTTAGTGAGGTCAAAATCACAGTCGGTAATAAAACCTAGACTTTTTATTTCAAAGACGGTCTCACTATGTAGCCCTAGCTACCCCGAGACTCACCGTGTAGACCAGGCTGAATCCTGGACTTTTGGGTTAAATATGAATTTAAGTTGCTAGTACAATCCACATATCAGGGCAGTCACATCTTTCACTAACTCTTCTAGGGTAAAATGCTGGCAAATTCGTGAGTCCGACCAGTGTACGACTGATATTTAGCAAATGATCTTCTCATCCCATTCACCCACGGTGCTAATGAGTAAATACAAGAACATTCCCCCTTTTCCAAACTGCAAAGCCAAATACAACCTCCAGGGGCAGAACGCAGATTTCCTACATGGTCAGAGAATTACCAACTAGGCTTAGAATTCGAATCTTTGAACTGCACTGAACCCAGTCTGAGGTCTACTTTGACTCCGGTGTGGCTTAACCAGGGAGCTGGAGAGTGGATGCTGTCTCCTCAGCAGTGACATCAGTGATAGCCTCTGGATCCCAGAGCTTTGGTCTCTGTGACTCTCAAATCTACCCTTGTTTTACTGCTGCCCACTGGCTGTGAATTTTATGTCCATACGTGGACAGTCTGTAAGGGTCAACTTTGTTTCTTGCCTCTCTTTACATGGTTCCATTAGCTATAAGATGAAGGTCGCAACAACTATGGCCATGCACCCGATAACATTTCAACCCCTGATGAGCTTCATGATTGACAGTGGTATTGTATGATTAGAGTGGAAATGAATGACTTCAATGAGCTAATACAACCCAACCATTGTAAATTAAAATACAGCACATCGGGCACAGATTTTAACCTTAGTATAAATAGATCCACCAAGCTTTCTATAAAAATATAGAGTGTACAATCATGTACCACCCCTAACACATTTAGTTTTATAGATTTCTTTTGAACGTACGTATGTTCGAGTAGTTTTGCCTCCTTGGATGTCTGAATGCCACCTCTGTGGTTGGTGCTCACAGAGGCCATCACAGAGATATCAGATCCTCTGGAACTGGAGATCCAGTCATGAGTTCCCATATTGCTGCTGGGCGACGAATCTGTATCTTCTGCAAGGGCAACTAATGTTCTTAACAGCTAAGCCAACTCTCCAGTCCTCCAAATGAATTTCAAATGACTGGGTTTTGTTTTTTTTTTTATGTCCTATTATGTTTTTGTATGCATCATTGTGTGTGCCGGAGCCTGCAGGGATCTGAGCAGTCGGATGCTCCTGGAGCTGGAATCATAGGTGGTTTATCTACAGTGTAAATGTGCTAAGTACCACTCTGTCATCATCGTTCAAGTGTGTAACGTTTTGTGAATTTTACCTTTATAAAAACTCTCAGAAAGAAAATGTTAAGGTATGAATACCTAAAATATGGCTCAGAAAAAAAAAAAAGAATAGTGTTATATAAATGAAGAGAATAACATGTATGTGATCTATACATATTCATGTGGAAGAACTTCCTTTAGGTTATTCTATGGGAGGAGAGTGGATGAGAACATAGGTCCTTTCCAGATCTCACACCTTCATCCCAGGTCTGCCTTGGTCTTGCACACTGTATCCATCCCCTCTCCTCTCTCAGCCCAGGCTGTTACTGTGAGATATACTGCTGTTCTCTGCACAGACCACTGTATGCACATTCCTTCCCCTTCCTTAGTCTCTCAGCTTTATCTGTGAGAATTGGCCATGATGGCTGTGGTCAGACTGTAGGCATTCCTATCTCACCTCCATGTACATGGTTTCATCTTATTTCTGTTTTCATCTTACCTACTTAGAGATCCCGGTGAGTTGGCATCTGACACATTGTCATCCACTAGATGGTATAAGACCAAAAAATTAAGAGCTGGTGTTGGTGGTGTATGCCTTTAATCCCATCACTCAGAAAGCAGAGGCAGGTGGAGTTCAAGGCCAGCCTGGTCCACAGAGCTAGTTCTAGGACCACCAGGACACTACAGAGAAACCCTGTCTCAGAAAAGTAAGAGTCTAATGTCATCACGCAGAAACAGGAGTTATTGGAAATTAATGTCTTTAAGGTATCTTTGTGGGTACTGGAGAGATGGTTCAGTGTAACAGTACTGGCTGCTCTTTCAGAAGACCTGAGTTTGAATCCCAGCACCCACGTGGCAGTTCACTGCCATCCAAAACTCCAGGCCAAGGGGATCTGATGACTTCTTTTTGATTATGTGGGCACCAAGATGCAGG
>NW_022196896.1:50145447-50158631 GCF_008632895.1 Mastomys coucha
GGACCCATGGCTCCAGCTGCATTTGTAACAGAGGATGGCCTTATCTAGCATCAATGGGTGGAGAGGCCTTTGGTCCTAAGAAGGCTTCATGGTCCAGGGTAGGGGAATGCTAGGGCAGTGAGGTGCGAGTGTGTGTGTGAGGGAACACCTTCACAGAAGCAGGAGGAGGGGGTATAGGATAGGGGGTATGTGGAGGGGAAACTGGGAAAGGGGATAACATTTAGAATGTAAATAAATAAAATATCCAATAGAACAATTTATTGTAATCAAACCACTACTGTTTGATCAGGGCCACAGACCAGGCTTGCGAGCTGAACTATGAACCTGAAAGGACGTTGTCCATCATATTTATAGTATGAAATCATAAAGAGATGGAGTGCTGGGTGGGCTATAGCATTGTCCAATCATACTTTGACATAAGGGATTGAGCAAGGGAGTTTCCATCAGTCGGGAGTGGAGTTGATTCCTCATCCTGGGAGGATGAACTTAGTTTGACCTTGCCAGCAAGATGGAGAAGTTGTCTTTGAGATGTCTGGACTCAGACAACTGTTTCCTTACAGCAGAAGCTGATCAGCTCCCCTTGGCCCTGGCACCTTGAGTTTAGTTTTTTCTTGTAATTAAATGGAGTCTGAAAACAAGTAGTACTTCGAATGAGGCTCTTTTGCTTGTTTCCAACAAGTTGTCTTCTGTACCTTACCTGGTGGCCCAGGGGACAAAAACACTACCTGGTGCCACCAGTGTGCTATTTCCAGCATCTCCCAGCTTATAAACAGAGAATTTCCCACCTGCCTTAGCCCTTGCCTGCCAGCTATGAAACCTCACAGGATGTTTCTTAGAGAAATTCAGCCTCATTGACAGCCAAAGGGTTAAATCGGTCTCAAACAGGTTCTTCCAGCTTTCCATTGGCATTGAGAAAGAAACACATTAACCAACTCTTTAGCAACTCAGGCATGACTTTGCATTTTCTTCTATTCCCTTATCTAAATTTCTGGCCTCTGAACACTGTGGGAGTAGCTTTTACCCTTAACTGGGAAGGGCTTGTTCAAATTTAATAAGTAGCCTACAAAACAGCAGGAACTCTTACATAGGGTGGAGCTAGCTTGTTAGAGGGAACAGCTTTTTAACTGGGTAAGTACTGAATCAAATCCCTCTCTCTCTCTCTCTCTCTCTCTCTCTCTCTCTCTCTCTCTCTCTCACTGTCATCCATTTCTGTAGGGTCCATTGTTACAGAGATGTAAACATAAAGGATTTAGGTAATTGGGCCATGAGAATTTAATGGTAAGAGACAAGTTAACTGCATAAGTAGACAATAGGAGGTAATAGCCTAGACAAACTGCAATTATGTCCAGGGAAGAGAAGCACGGGACTCAGTGTGTTTCACCTCTGAGCGGAGGTTTCCCTGATGCAAGTGCTATAGCTCTGAGGGCAAAGGTTTCCCCTATAGAAATGTTGCAGCTCTGAAGAGAGAGGCATCCCAGCACTTGGGAGCCAAGTAATACCACAGAACCACACTGCACAACAAACTTCGCACTGGAGATTTATTGGGAGGGATATGAGAAGGTGGCTGCTGCCTCTGCTAGAGTGAGAACTGACAGGAGAAAGAATTTTGTGAGGGAAGCAGTTTTCCAAGGTGGAGATTTCCCGAGTGAAGATTAGTAAGATTTCAAGTCCTGAACTTGGAGCAAGTCCAGGGGGATTGGTGGCAATTTTGTGCTTAGGAGTTGATAGGTTTTCATGCTCAGGGAGTAGTGGGTTTGGGTAACCTCTGTCATCTGGAAGTGGGCTCATACCTTTTACCTTACAGTCCCTCGTTGTTGTTGTTGTTGTTGTTGTTATTGTTATTATTATTATTAAACAACCAGGTGTTAGGGAAGCGGGCAACATTTTCATTAGACTACTTTCTTCTGATTGGGGGTACCAATGTTCTTGGGGCAAACTTGATCTTCACCATTAGATTTTTTTTTAAAGACATTTATTTATTTAACATATGTGAGCCCGATCTTTATCATTAGGGTACACTTGGTAGTCACTGGCCTCTATCTCAGTAGCTAGGGGACTGGCCATTGTATAATAGCAACAGAATAAAAGTCTGATTAGAAATCTTTCATATCTCTTGTTAAAGAAATCTAGACAAGAAGTTTATAAGGCATTGTGTAACTAGTAAGATTAAGAAAAAGAGGAGAGGGCTGGAGAGATGGCTCAACAGGTAAGAGCACTGACTGTTCTTCCAGAGCTCCTGAGTTCAATTCCCAGCAACCACATAGTGGCTCACAACCATCTGTAATGGGCAACTGATGCCCTCTTCTGGTGTGTCTGAAGACAGCAACAGTGTACTCATATACATGAAATAAAAAGATAAATCTTTATAAGAAAAGAAAGAAAGAGAGAAAAGGAGGAGAAAGGGGTTAAGAAAGGCAGTATCTAATTCCTTATTAAACTGTCAGTGAGTCACTGGCCAAAGCCATTGAGCTCTTACGTTTTTGGAGATCTGTCTGGATTTGCCACATCTTATTCTTTATTATAACCAATTGGTTAACATAAAAGCAACATCTCTCCTTGAGCAAGAGACAAAGACCACCTCTCTGCTGTTAGTAAATTGAATATTCTCTGATTTTGTAGTACCACGGTGGCCAGTGGGTCAATTTGGCCCTGGAGGATGAAGGTGGTCTGAGCCCCCCATTGGAGGTCCTGGATGGACTGAGAGGAAAACTGATAATAGGTAGTAAGGAAAATAGTCAGCCATGGTTTCCAGTAACAATGCCAGCAGTTATTTCCAGGGTCACAAGAAGGAAAAAGACCTGAATCACTCTCTTCTTGTACCATGCCAGTACAAGCTCAGAGATGGGAACTGGCCAGAGATCCTCTCAGGGACCACTCCTAATGGTGGGAAAAGGAAAACCAGGGTACAAGTCTCAGACTACCTATGGGAGGGGGCAGTGGTAAATATGAATGCTTCAGAGAACCAGGGCTTTCTAGCTTCCAGACATAGGGGCTGGGTGGTGCTGCTCAGGGTGAGGGCATCATCATAGTCTGAGGAATCCAGTGTATCCCTGAGGAGTGGAAGCAGTCTATGATACCAGAGAGAGAAAGAGAGATGTGGGAAAGATGAGTGGGGGTCATGATAGTTGGCTTAATGCAATAGTGGAATAGCAAGATACAGAGTCTGATAAGCCAGTGGGTGAGGCCACGAATGGTAAGCTTGACCCAGACGGGACACACAACCAACATTCTCAAAAGTGGCCAGCTGGGGTGTTATTTAGTTGCTCATCTACAATTAGGACAGCCCAGGTTTGTCCCGTGGTATTTGTAGGAGCAATGGGAGTATCCTCTTTAAGTTTCTGACCCAAGAGGGGAGGAGGGCCTCTTGGAAAATGAAACATCTATATGTAAAAGCTACCCCTGGCAGGTGTAGATAGGAAGACATAGAGAAGGAGAGAGCAAGTTTAGACATAAAATGTTTTTAGATCCATTGTTTGTGCAGTGACAGAAGTTGCCACCGTTGAAAATTGACCATGGCAGTTTGGGCCACTGAACTGTCCCGAGGTCAAGCTCTTTGTAGTGGCAGAGGGAGGCTTTAATAAAATTTGAGTCTGAGGAGGAAGAGAAGAAGGGTCACAAAATGAACTCTGAGAGAGGGAGTGTCTATACCTTCCAAATGGGAGCTGAGAGACAGGAAGGGCCTAGAGAAGCTGTGGGGCTTAGCAGGCCGCTCCTGAGGGGAGGATACAAGGAAACAGGAAGGTTCAAATAGCTGGAGGGAAACAAAGTGTCTTATTAACTTGCCCAAGTAGTAGGGCTCCAGAGGGTGAAGCAGGCTCCAGGGGCCAGAGAGAGGAGACTTACTGAGTAGGTGGAGAGAGATGGATAGTTAGGGAAGGCGGAGAGGTGAAGTGGCTGAAAAGACAAACTCTAGAATTTAGAAACAGATAGGACGGCAGAATCCAGCGGAAACAGTGATCCATGCACACCTTAAGAGAGTCTGTCCGCATCTTGAGTCAGTTTGAAATGATGAGACATGGCATCGCTGAAAGGTAAGTGTTGTCATCCTCTACCTGGAAAGAGAGAACTGGAGAAGGGAGTACTGCTTTAAGAGCCAGATGGTATAGCTGAGAAAAGACCTGAAGGTTAGACTCTTTGATTAGCATATAAGCAGTCTGGCTATGGCCAGAGCATGCCCATCATTGGGTAGTATGATCAGCTTTTGGATAAGTATGCTATGGGAGCTAAGGAAGGCCCCAGTTGGTGGCCCAGGACCACAAAGGCTTATCCTTCGTTCTCTACAACATGGAATGAGAAGGGGTGAGCCAAATCTGGAAGATATAGAGCTGGGGCCTAGAAAGCATCCTTTTGAAGCTTACAAAAGAGTTTAATGATGGGTGCAAGGAGGGGTTTTTCGAGAGGCCAAGGGCTGCCTTGTATAGAGGGAGAGTGAGAAGAGAGAAGGAAGGAGTCCAAGAGCCTAGGAAACTAGTCATCCCTGGGAAGGATAGAACTTTATCCTTGATGGTGGAGACTGTGAGAGAATGGATTAAGTGTTTTCTATCTACGGTAGTGACCTTGTGAGCTGGGTAATAATTAATCCCAGATAAGAATCCTGAGGGGTGGACATCTGGACCTTAAAGGGCGAGACCTTTTATCCCTAGCCAAATACAAAGTTTCGTAAGGTGTTGTCCTGGCTAATTTGCAGGGATAAACTACAAAGGAGGTCATCCAGGTATTTTTATAAGCTTAGGTTTAGGAAAAGACAAAGAGAATAAGCCAGAGGCTAGATGTGGGCTGTCCCAGAACCCTGGGACAGGGCAGTCCCTATGAGCAGGGTTGAGAGGTGAGAATCGGGTTGGTCTAAGTAAAGGCAATAATACTTTGTGTCTGAGAATCTAGAGGCCTGGTAAAGAAGGTATCCTTGAGATCTAAGATAGAAAAGTGAAGCCAGGCATGGTGGCGCACACCTTTAATCCCAGCACTTGGGAGGCAGAGGCAGGTGGATTTTTGAGTTTGAGGCCAGCCTGGTCTACAGAGTGAGTTCCAGAACAGCCAGGCCTATACAGAGAAACCCTGTCTCAGGAAAAAAAAAGAAAGAAAAGAAAAATGAGAAATTCCTATAGGCATGGTGGGAGGGATAGCTTAAGACAACAGTACACTGTTGCTCATACCTAAAGACACCTGATCCCCTATGAAAATGAACCCAGTAAGATGAGAGCAAACAAGGCTTAAAGATAGGGAAAAAAATGAGCTCTGACAATAGAGGATAGTGCAAGGAGCTGAGTGACTCACTAGCCAGCAATGAGTGTGTGTGTGTGTGTGTGTGTGTGTGTGTGTGTGCAGAAAGACTATACAGAAACAAATGCCTTGGAGTGGAGAAAAGAGAAAGCTTGAATATAGGCAATGGGGAATCTCTTTCCATTTCCCTTATCACCCACAGTATTTGTAGAGGCCCTGAATAATATTGAGATCTAGGATGTCATTAGGCAACATTTTGGATTGATTATCTAAGGGGTAGATTATCTAAGTCCAGATTCAATTGCAAAAGCAAATAAATTTGGAGCCCTTCAGATCGGGTGCCACGTGGAGAGGCTGGAGGTTTTCTAAAAGGCATCCCAAGGGGAAGGGAAAGGGTCCCATGGATGAGAGCGGGGAAGAAAAGTGTCACTGCAGCCTGTGTTTGTGGGTATCCTCAGGACTCAGGGAGGAGTGGGGGAAGACATGATTCTTTGAGTGGATCATCACCACTTAGGGGTTTAGCCTGGCTAAGCCTAAGCAGAGACTCGTGCCTGATACTAGGGTTTTTGTGGAGGCCACGCGTGAGGATAAAATACCAAGTCTGAGGAAGGGTATGGAATGGGTCTAGAGGATCTGTAGGATTATTGCCAGCTCTGCAAGGGAGACAGAAGAGGCCAGGATGGGGCAAAATAGCCTGATTGGACCTAAGGAAGTTAACTGCAGGATTGCAGTTCCAGCGGTAAGGGGCAAGGTCAGGGTCAGGTAAAGGGAGGCAGCGTAGCCTTAACTACCATGCTGGGGTTATCTCTGGGGGTACCAGAGGTATGTCAGATGCTCAACAATTACTTGCTCAGACTCAGGAAAGCTTTTATACCCAACCGAAAAGGATGGGGTGCCAAGCGATCAGTGAGTCTGGAAGGTGAGTCTGTCGTTGCAGGTGGACTGAAGATGAGGGATAGAGTCCCAGCAAGGCTTAGACCCCAAGCAGGAGTACAGGCCAATCTGATGTATAGCACCAATGTAAGTGTGACAACTTTGAGGGAAAAGATGTTCCCAATGGAGTAGTTACAGCTCTGAGGGGGAAGATCCCCTATGGTAGTGACACTGTTCTGAGAGGAAAGGTTTCCCCTATGGGAATGATGCAGTTTTGAAGGGAATGGCTTGCTAACAGTACGGAGCTAAGGAATAACACAGTTACACTACACATAAAACCTCACACAAGAGAGTCATTGGGAGAGATTCACAAGGGTGGCCGCCCTTGCTCCAGGGTAGGAGCAACAGGGAACTGAGAAAGAGACGGATTTTATTTAGGGTTTCTTAGGGTTGGGATATTCCAGGGTGGAGATTTCCAAGGTGGGGATTGGTATGATTTTAAGTCCTGAGGATAGTGCAAGCCCAGGGATTGGTGGAATTTTGTGCTCAGAGACTGGCTAGTTTCTGTGCTCAGCAATTGGTACGTTTTATTGCCTAAAAGTGGCTTGGACCGTTTACTCAACACTTATGCTAGAGTTGCTTTTTGTATAGAAGATATTAATGTGCAACTGTGAATTGTGATAATGAGGCAAGACAAAGAGAATTAGATGCAAGGAAGAGAAATGAGCTCCTTACCTCTGCTGGCTGAGATTTAAGATTATGAATTATGTTTATTGTCAAAGCAAAGTGTCTTGATCATTGACCTTTTTTTGACTTGTATTCTATCTTATCAGTCTAAAAACTAGTACAATATGCCTTATAAACCACATACTGGTGGAAGATGCCTGATAAACCACACACAATCTAGTTTATTGGAGGGGAGGAATCTTTGAATAAAAGTAAGCATGCCTAAACATGTTGTCTAAACTATAAATTCTTTAGATAATTATAATTCAAATCTAATACCACTATTTGAATAGCTAACAGATCTATCTATCTATCTATCTATCTATCTATCTATCTATCTATCTATCTATCTACCTAACTGCCCATAGTTGGGTATATACAATTATTCCTTCCTTTTTCAGAAAAGTAGAGCCTACAGTAGCTACATAAAGTAACTGAGTTCATTAAGATATTTTCAATCGAGTATACCATTATACTTTGTCCATATTTATTTTTGCTACTGTCTTGCCCTCTCTGTTCAGCCACTGCCCTTCCTTGCTCCCAAATAGTCATCCTCCTCTCTCTATTTTCCTTTATCTCTCCCAATCCCTACTGCCACTGCTCTCTCTAGTTAAATCTATACCAAAACCATCTTTAGGCAGTGACTCTTCAGTTTATTTCATGTATATTCTTTCATTATATGTGCAAGGTATTCTGGCTATGTTCAGTCTACACTCCCTTCCTCTTTTCTTCCAACTCTACCTGCTTCACCTCTCAAGCACATCACCTTCCCAAACTCCTGTCACCTTCTTGTTTTACTACCAACTGAGTCCAATTAGTTTTGCCCAAATATGAATGGATACATCCACTAGGTCAGGAGAAACCTACCAAAGTCACTCCCACTCCCCACCCTGTAAGGGAAGGTACTGAGCCTGCCCCATCTGCCACGAGCTGCCAATAGCTCTTCAATTAGGGATGGACCACTGGAATCCTTTACCCCCAATACTAGAATTTTAACCAGCTTGATTTTGTATAGGTAACCATGGCAGCTATGACTTCAAATGTGCAATGGCCATGTCATGTCAAGAGGACTGCAGTTCTCAGCCCCTCTTCCCCATTCCAGCTTGTAGGTTCTTTCAACCTGTTCCCTTAACTGTGAGTGGAAGGCAGGACCTTTTCTAATTGAACTACAACTTTGCTTTATGCTGACCTCCTGAAAATCTTTTCCAGGGCATAAGTCCAATAACTGCAGATTTCATTGAATTGAGTCTTTGAATAAAACTCTTCAAGCTGCTGAGGCTGGCACCATTAAGCCACATTTTCTACTGCCTGCAACAGTATATCATAAAACTATATAGTCTAGGAAAGTCTAAACTGAGATTTATTACTATAGAAACAATTAATTGTAAATATCAGGAGTAGCAGGTTTTCGTGTAGTCTTTGTCACTAATTAAGTAGAACATCAGTGACATCCTCTCTGTATGATGCAAGATCTCCTCACAGAGCAGAAGAAAGGTAGGCTCAGAGTTCCCCAGCCTCAGTCCACTATCAGTGGTGTGACCTTTCCTGTGGAGACATGAACAACTATCTGTTTCCCCCAAATAGGGCATCATTGACAAATGAAAGAAATGATTTTATCCACATCTATCTTGGTGAACCATGGGCTTGACTAGGGTTACTTATAGCAGCTGAGTCAAAGGCATTGGTGATGACTCAAAATCTGCCTCCTACACATTCCTACCTCAATTGTAGAAAACTACACTGAAGAAAATCCCTTCCCAGAAATTGTTCACTGTTTTTATAATGATGGTGAGGGGGCTTTAGGTTTCCTTAGCTTTCATAGACTTGTAGAATTAGGTTTTTTTTTCCTCCATGAGACTGTGTTTTAATTCAGAGGAAATAGCTACTCAACGCTGCCCATTTTGGTTTACCCTTTCTATGAAGAGCTACGCTCTCCATTTTAGGATGTTGAGAGGGATTCCTGACCTTTAACGTCCAAGTGTATAAAATAACCTCACACTGAGGCAGCCCAATAGGTCTTCCCAAACTCAGCAGTGGGGAAGCAGCAGAAGCTTTGGCTGAGGACCACTGAAGGGACTGAGTTCTCAGAACTATAGATAAGAGGGACAAACACTGGAGTGTTTGGTAGGAAGCTAGAATGCACAGGTCATTAGATTGTGGAAGTCAACAATGACATTGAACAAATGTTAGCACTAGGGGAAAGGGACCTATTATAAAAGAAAGACTGTGAAGTTTTCTGAAAGTCAAGATGTCAAAGTAACCAGGTCTAACAATTCCTAGGAAATATGTCTGTGGAGAAGGATATTGAATAGACATTTTAGAGGAGCAAGCTGGCAAGATGCTACGCAAGTTTGGATAAGATGTGGTCCTGATGTGAAGGGAGGAAGGGAAACATGCCAGACTTCCTAAATCTTCTGTATCTGGCGAATAGCTCCCCAGTCCCAACACGAAACAGATAGGGTCCCCACGTGCCTTCTCTTGTGGTTCTTACTTGCTTGATCATCTGAATCAGGATTCATGGATTGAGGTTTCTAAAACATATGTGAGGTTACTGTTGAACTCATTCTGCTCTGCCAGGTCTCCACAAGGCATATGGATATCTTAGAACTCTTACAGAGAAAGGATGAAATCCGACAATCATTCCCCGGTACATTGTAGTTGCTTCGGATATGATGACTGATGTGTTCAGACACACACCAGTTTCCCAGGAGCTGAGGCGATGGTAAACATGCTTGTGCAATGTCTCTGTTAAGAATGTTATGTGTATTAATTTATTGTATTGCTCATTAGCTCCCGGAGGGAGAGTGTAATTGTCTCTATAATCAGAAGAGAAAGTAAGACTCAGATTTAGAAATCTGTTGAGTTCACATGCCTCTAAAGCTGGAGGGACTCAATCTGCAAGACTTCCTCCTATCTCTAAAGATGTGACACCCTTAACCAGTTGCTAGGATTCACCAAAGATGTAAATCTTTTAATTTACTACTGGAAGCAGTGTAGATTTGTTCATTTCAAAAGAAGCCCATTTTTTTTTCAAACTTTTTTCATGTTTTTGTTTGCTTGTATTTTGATTTGTTGTTATTTTAAGACATCTGATTAATATATATCTCAAACTCTTATCCTCCTGCCTCAGCCTCCAAATACTTAGATTACATTCATGTACCACACACCCAGAAGCCAATTTTTTTAAAGGGACAGATAGAGCTCATCACACTGAGTGCCTTAAGTTTCAATGTAAAGCACTGAAAACTTTTATGAGTCTTTTCTTTCCCTGAAATTTCCAAAATTCTGCTAACAGGAAGGCATTCATGAATTAGATGATTCCTCCAGTTCCTCTTCCTACACTGATTTGGCTGAAGGACTCTGGGAAAATGGGCAGTAGGTGCTCAGGAGAGCATGGAGCTCAGGGAGAGCTCCAGGGTAGAGTGGAGAAGTCCTGACCTGTAACCAGGAGAAAGTGAAGAGTCCAATACTCTGAGAGCTGGAGTGTGTTGTTTCTCCCTGAACTTCATGAAACCCTCTGTGGTGGAGCACCAGGAGCTGTCCCCATGATGGTTACTGACAGCACAGCGAGTCTCAGAGCTGGCTGAGGCTGAGGAACATGTGAGACGGCGTGTCACATCATTCAATCTCTCTGGTACTCATCCTCTGTTGACTCTGTGAGGCTGTGTGACATCCTTTGTCCTGGTGGAGAACTGACCATTGGAAGGCTCTTGTTTGGAAACTGGCGAATGTTCAAGTGAAGGGCGTTATGATGAAATCCCATGTAACCTGATCCTCTATCGATGCTAATAGGACTAGTGAGCAGATCTGAACCACTTGGCTCAGTGTTCCCAACAATCAAATGCCTGCAGCCATGACAACTTTACTCTCTCTTTCTTTTTCTGAATCATTCCAGCTAAGAAGAACATGACATTCTCACATTCTACAGCTGTAAAAATAATGGAGTGATTATATTTACAACAAAATTTTCATCATAAAGTTTGGGGCATGGGAGCTCTGCATTTAAGGGAAGCTATTTAAAGTAGTTTGCTATCTTAAATCCAAGTGCACATACTTTGGTAAAGACAAGGATAGTGTTTCCAACTGCACAACATCAAACACTCTTCAAGAGGATATATTCTATTCTCTAAGAGCTCTCTGGGGCTTTAGGGGGAAAGTGTGTTTCCCCAAAGTCCAGCACTGGATCCTCTGGACCCAGTGATTCCTCAGTGTTTAGTTTATACCCATGACCTCAGTGGTCCCATCTATCCCAGAAGCCATTGCCTTTTATGGTCTATTTCTTTGCTGTGTCCTACCTCCAAGCATCCTGAGATGGAGAGCTGCCAAATTACCTTACTGGACTCAGTCAAGACCTCTTATTATTCACAGTGACCAAATGAGCATACAGACCTGCACATAACCACACATACAGCATACACACACTGAAACTAAAAGCACATCCATCTACTTAACCTCTTCTGCACTCTGGTACATCCTATCCTTTTTCTAGTTCATCAAAAAATCAGATTTCATAACCTACCCATAGATTTCCACTTCTATTTAAAAAACAAAACAAATCAAAACAACAACTAATATCGTATGTCTTGGTTAGGGTTTTACTGCTGTGAACAGAGACCATGACCAAAACCACTCTTATGAGGACATTATTTAATTAGGGCTTACAGATTCAGAGGTTCAGTCTGTTATTATCAAGGCAGGGAGCATGGCAGTGTCCAGGTAGGCATGGTGTAGGAGGAGCTGAGAGTTCTACATCTTGTTCCAAAGGCAAACAGAAGAATACTGGCTTCCCGGCAGCTAGCACAAGTGTCTTACAACCTATGTCCACACTGACACGCTTCCTTCAGCAAGGCCACACCTACTCCAACAAGGCCACGCCTCCTAATAGTGCCACTCCCTGGGCTAACCATATTGAAACCATCATACAGTAGTTAGTAAAGCTTAGACTTGGTTTTGAATAGAAGAGTGAATGGTAGAACAATAGTTTATTTTGTGTAGGCTTCTCTAGAAACTAATCTCTATAGCTGTACACTGAATATAATTTTTAAGGGTCCCATTAGGTGACTTATTTATTAGGAGAAAATGACAATAAACTGATGAGGGTGCCCAATGTGGCAGATGTGGAAAACCCTTAGCTTGGTGTCAGGTCCAAAGGAAATTATATGTCTCCAAATCACAAAGGAGAGGCATTCCTTCCCATGTGATGAGATCCCAGTCATGCAAGAGAACCTGCTTGTCCCAACTGTGACTTTCCTAGAAACAGATTACACTCCAGGAGGGGGCCCGAGCAAGGAATCAGCAGCAGCAGGCTTCTAGTAGTAGGTTCCAGGGACCAAGAGCGTAAGAGCAGGCAACTCCAACGAGACATTTACCAGGAGAGAGCAGGTGGAGGAAAGAAGCAACTAAGAGGTCAGTTCTAAAATCTGGAGTTGACTACAATGGGTGGCAAAAGCCAGGAGAAACAAATAATTCACTCCTTAGGAGAGTTCTACCCAGTAATCTGGTTCAGTTAGAAGTGGCCCAACCCGTTGGAATTGGGTCCATTTATGCCTCCTTTGGTCTTATTAATAATCAGATAAACTGCTGATATGACTACTCCATGATGTGGTTGAGGGACTTGTTTTTATTTTAGATACGAGAGAGGACATCAGACAAAGTCCATAGCAAAGAGAGAATGCTGTAGCCTGAACATGGCCACCAGAGTGGACTTGCCTATAAAAGAAGCAGGAACAGAGAAGAGAGCAGCGGGGGAGTGAGGGGCGAGCTCTCTTTGGAGAGCATAAAGGGCTGGAGGAGGCAGACAGGAAGATGAAGAGAGTGTGGGCAAAAGAGGGAACATAGTCAACATAGCAAGGTTCTAAGAGAGTAAGTGGCTGGGGATTGGGAAGTTTAGGGTAGGAAGTGAGGACTAGGCTGCTAATGTGCACGTTGAAATGTGTAGCAGGTACTTGTGACACTCAGGGAGGCCAGCATGGTTTTTGGAATACTGTTAGGAACCACAGAAAGCTTTCTGCCAGTAATAAGGGAAATGACTCCTTTTGGTGGTGGTGGTGGGAACCTGCTTCAGGCTTCCCAAGTTCCTGGGGAGTGCTGGCTTTTGTTTATCCACAGGAATTTAGGGAAATGAGGTTTTGGTCCTATGTTCCGTAAAATGAACTCAGCAATACTTCTTTTCCTTGATTTCACATTGAAATGCAGAAGCAAAGAGTCTACAAGAGTCTAATCTCTGCTTTTGATCAAATGCATCTTAACAGCCAAAGGGCTGAACAGTGCCTGCTGCTGGGGCCATGGCTGGGTTAACCACATACTCTGGGTTTGATGTGCTCGCTTCTGAGGCTACAGATCCTTCTTGTCTTTGTTCTTCTCTG
>NW_022196896.1:50159261-50197390 GCF_008632895.1 Mastomys coucha
CTGAATGATTTTAAGTGGAACCTGAAATTGCTTGTATCAAACACTTTCCTCACATGAACTGACAAAGTGCCTTACTGAATGACCTAAGATAAAAACTGCCAACTCTTAAATGATGCACAGATTTGTCCCAATAGATTATTGTTTTCACCAATGATCACCACACACACGTACACACACATACACACACACCCACAGACACACATACAGACATATGCACATAGATTCACACAGGCACACATACAGAAACACACAAACAGATGTACAGACTCACACACACATGCGCGCACACATACAAGCTTGTGTCTGTGTTAATGTTTATTAAAACAAACCATTTTATATATTGGCTTAAAAACAATTAAAAGATTAATAAGTAAACAGAGGCAATAAATAACTAACCCCATACCCTAAAAAGAGATTAAAGAGTTGAATACTCCTTGACAATGAGGTTACATTATTTGGCAGTTCAATCCTGCACTTAGAAGGAAATAGGTATATAATTTAGCATGTACTGAGGCAAAATGGCATAACATAATGCTTCAAGGCCACAAACCTGTACAGAATGTTACAAAACTACTACAGTGTGAAATATAACACAATGATAAATATTTGTAAATGTGAATTATAAATGTTTAGAGAACTTACCCACACAGTATTTAGAATAGAGATCTTGAGTCAATGATCAAGGAGTGAGGGAAGATGAAAGGCCAATGCATTAGTTAAAGTTTGTGCTTGCATGTCAGGACTGCCTTCCAAAGGTAAAGTATTCAGTCCCCAGCCTGTGTCTGTATTGGGCAGCAGGGGGACCTTGAAGGGGTGGGGCTTGGCAGCAGGCGGACATTGAAGGGGTGGGGCCTGGCTGGAGGAAGTTAGGTCCTAGGATGCCTGCTCTTAAAAGAAAAACATGGAAGCCAGCTGCTTTCTCCCTGTTTGCTGCAGCAGCCCTGTGAAGAGTTGGCTCTAGTAGGTGCTTCTTGCCTGAGTGTTCCAGTCAGGTCCACAAGCAATGAAGGTAGCTGAGCGTGAGCAGAGACCAACCAGAGGCTGACTGACTTCCATGTGTACAACAGTAGGTTTCTCATAAATGCTTTGTAGTTGGGCAGCACTAAATTACTACAACAAAACAAAACAAAACAAAAAAGACAAAAAAAAAAACAAAACAAAACAAAAAACCTCAATAATAAATAAATTAACCTTAAATTAATGTAAAAGTTTAACTTCACACGTTTCATTTTAAAAATACTTTATGCTTTTGTCATAGCAATATAAATGAGCATACAGTGTGCAGCCAAAGTAAAATATTTCTAAATATTGTTTCTTTTTCATTTTTGTGTGTATGTTGTTGAAATGTAAGACCCGGTCATGCCTTAGCTTACCAGAGACCCTCTGAGTGAATCACATGGAGCCTCATTGATGCTAAAGAGCAAGAGAATTTTTAATATTCCAGTGCACTGGGGCAGTCCCAGACCCTAAGGAGAAATGGCAACTCCACACAGCTTGTTCAGTGAGCTTTTATACAACTTTCAGGGCAGCAGCCATTAGACACATTGTGATTGGCAAAACAGTGTGACTTTTTAAACTGATTGGTTTTCAGGGAATGAGGTGGCAAGGACTTCCCTTGTCTGAAGGTGGGCAAAGGTCCACCCTGCAGAATGTGTCCCCACCCGCAGGTTGGTTCTCAACCTATGATCTGATGAATGTTAATTAGCTTTTCCTTTCCAGAGAGTTCCACTACCTTCCCAAAGTTCCTGAGCTTATCTTATTAAGAAAATTCCTGGCCTCCTGGTGTTTTTCTGAGATGTCCATGTTTACTCAGATCTTACAGAACATTCAACACACAACTTTTTCCTTGGCCTGATCGTGGTCTGGATTGTCAGGGTCACAATTGTCCTCCTCCATCTCTTGTTGCAATGGGAAGTTCTGGGGTAATGGACCAATTGATGTCTCCTATGAAAATTATGCCTCAGTCTGGAACAGCTATTGAGTTTGCCTGAGGCTCATCTGAGGGGATGTCACTCTGTCATGAGTTTTATTGACATTCCTGAAAGCAGAAAATGGACCTCTATATTCCTCTCAACAAGTGAACAATGCTACCATGTTGAGATCCATGTTTTCAGCTTTAAAGTAATTTTCCTGCCAGTGTTCCTAAGTGTCTCACTATGGTTCCTCTCCTCCTGTCTCATCTTTTTTAAAGATTTATTTTATTTATATGAGTAAATACCAGAAGACATACCAGAAGACAGCATCAGGTCTCATTACAGATAGTTGTGAGTCACCATGTGGTTGCTGGGAATTGAACTCAGGAAGTCTGGAAGAGCAGTCAGTGCTCTTAACCACTGAGCCATCTTCCAGTCCCTCCTGCTTCATTTTTAATCATATATTATCTATGCAAGTCTGCTGTAAGGTATGAGAACATCTTTGCACAGTGTGTGTTTGACCCTACGTTGGTATAGAGGGTATGAGTATGCATGGGATCTGAGATTTCCTTTAAGGGATGGGAAAAGAGGTGTGGATGGGCTTAAAGTGAAAACTTGTTGCCTTGACTTGACAGCTGTTGAAAGTGAGGGGTACAGGGGGCTGGAGAGATGGTGCAGTGGTTAAGAGCACTGACTGCTCTTCCAGAGTTCCTGAGTTCAATTCCCAGCAACCACATGGTGGCTCACAACCATATGTAATGGGAACCGATGCCCTCTTCTGGTGTGTCTGAAGATGGCGACAGTGTACTATTCATCCACATAAAATATTTCTTTTAAAGAGAGAGGAGAGAGAGAGAGAGAGAGAGAGAGAGAGAAAGAGAGAGAGGTACAAAGAGGAACCACATGGGTTTCTGTTTACTTTCATGTATACTCAACACATCAACAATAAAAGGATTAAAGCATACACTCTTAGGAAATGAATGTAATTACACTGAAGATACATACCCTAGATAAGGTGGGCAGGGGACAATACAAACCCCCTATTAAGCTTGAGACACGTTCTTTCACATTGGCTAGAGAAGTCAGGATCTTTTTTCTGGGTCCTGGAGGATCATAAAAGACTGACAGGATGCTTACCCTTAGACATCATAAGAGTAATAGCCATAGCTCTCATCTTAAAAGGAATGTGATAGATTGTTCTATCTAACTACCCATTGAGAGTTAACATGGCACAGGGAACACAAATTTATGGTAGGCCCCAAACCCGTGTTCCAACATGAAAGCACTTTCAGAAGGTTTTATAGTTTTACAGAGTGAAGAAGGCACTAAATCAAGCCAAGTTTAAAATATATTGGTAGGCATTTATTATCACAAGATGTTCTGTGTCAAAAGCTTCTAAAAGGTTTTTATTTATTGTCATGAGATGTTAGTTTAGATACAAGGTGGAACAAGAGATGGCTGGCTGTTCCACAGGCTAAAGCTAGCCCAAGATAAAGGAATTCAACTCTGAACATGTAAATCCCAATCCTTCTGGAGGATTTTGAATCCCAGTGAGACACAGCTTCTTTTTAGGAAGTTTTCATTCACAGTATGAGAGAGGGAATCAAGTTACAGGGTTAAAAGGCATTTCTTTCAAACTTTTTGCACAGTAATCTAGTGGGGATCTTTGTGATTCAGCTGAGCACTGTTTTCTCCAGGCAGAAAGATCTCACAAATGGATGGCCAAATTTTCTGAGAAAAGAACTTGAGAAAACTGCCAAGAGATTTTGTCCCTGGGAGGTCATGATAAGAAAGCTAGGGCCACTTCTATGAGGTCTTGTCTTTCACCTGAGCTTCTCCTGCCCCATCAGCTTCATAGCAAGGTGATTTCCAAAGCCTCAGGCTACAAGCCATTCACAGCAACTCTGCGAATGTATCTATTACGGGGCCCAATTTTATTTCAAATTCAATGAAGAAACAAGAAAAAAAAATGCCTTGAGTCATCCCAGGTTGTTTTCTTCATACAAGTGAATGCCTGGTTTCCCAGGTAACCAGATGGCAGCCTTGTGTTTCAAGATTTCCAAACCTCTGGGCAGAGTAAGGTGAAGACAGACAGAGCAGGAAGCAGTGTTGCCAGCTCCCTCCCCTGCCTCTCTGCATGACTGAAGAGCCTGCTAAGAACAAGTGGCCTGGAACCTCGGTCTCTGAACTCCTATATCTAAAGAATGATCATTATCTCCCCATCTATCCTCCTCCTCACCATCAGCATCACTCTCCCAGACCCATCTCACCTTGCCCACCCTCCTGGGATGTCCACCTTCCATCCCTTAGGGTTTTCCTGGGCTGGATGTTTGCAAAGTGTTATCATACTACCTTATTTTCTCTAGACTGTGATATTGTTAAGACTCTGTTGAGCCTTAGCTTACCAGTGACCCTCTGAGTGAACCACGTGGAGCCTTATCAATGCAAAACAAGCAAGATGATTTTTATTCCAGTGCTCTGGGGCCATCCCAGACCCTAAGGAAAGGAGGCGACCCCACACAACTTGTTCAGTGAGCTTTTATACAATTTTTAGGGCAGCAGCCACTAGACAAAATATGATTGGCAAAACAGTGTGACTTTTTAAACTGATTCGTCTTTAGGGAATGAGGTGGCAAGGACTTCCCTTGTCTGAAGATGGGCAAAGATCCACCCTGTGGAATGTGTCCCCACCAGTAGGTTGGTTCTCACCCTGCAATCTGATGAATGTTAATTAGCCTTTCCTTTCCGGAGAATTCCACTACCTTCCCAAAATTCCTGAGCTTATCTTATTAAGGAAATTCCTGGCCTCCCGGTGTTTTTCTGAGATGTTCTTGTTTACTCAGATCTTACAATATTATGTGATCATATAGTGCCACAAGAAACTGATCTGTGGAGCATACTAAATAAGCTCAAAGTCCTGAATTTCTGCAACCAAGAACCCCATGAATGTTAAATAGTCACTGAAAGTAATTCCATTGTATTATGTAATAGTATTTACTTTCTGTGGGGCTGTTAGATCCAGAGATGGATGTCCCACTCACGAAGACACAGAGATGGAGATCGATGCAATAAACAAGAGGTTTAATGATCCAGTATACAGGGGTTGTCCCACAATAGGGGCAAAGGCGACCACGAGGAACAAAAGCACACACTCTTTATACCCTTTCAGAACATAGGTTTTAGTTTACAGCCTGTGTTGGTTATCTCTTATTGGTGGAGCCCATTGTCCTTTGTGTCCATTGTCCTTGGTGCCCCACCAGAGGAGGAGATATCTTTTGCACGTAGAAGGGGTAGGGGAGAGATCCACCCCTCACTGCAGGTAGGACATTTCCTGGAACCAAGCATTACTCCCTGCAATTTGGGTCATCTCCTGGGGCTGGATCTTTATCCAGTAAACTCTTTTGAAGCTCTCTGACTTTAAGCTTAATGGACATTCCTGGCCTCCCTGTATTTTCATGAGGTGTCCCTGTTTGCTCAATTCTTACAGGGCAAGTGAGGTACTGAGTGTTTTGAAAACATTCCAGTATTCTTTTAAAGAAGGACATACTTCCTCTAACTTTGCAAATGAGGGAACGAAGTCTTTCCTGTGTTAAGTGACTGATTGTACCATTTCACAGCTAACAGTAGACAGGGTCCCAGGTGCAACCAAACATGTCAACCTTGATGACTCTTTCCAAGGGTTTTCCTTGGGTTCTGCCTACAAAACAACTTGTATTATTACATACAGCCCAACTGTGCTCTTTCTATGAAATATGCACGGCTACTGTAGTTGTAGCAGATGCAAGGCCCCACTCCCAGCAGACATCACAAGCACAATAACTTATTTCAGGAAAACATTTAAATGCTTGGGTATGGTTCTAGGACAAAGTACATTTTTCATTAATGAGAATAGTTTAAGCTATTTAAAAACAAAAGGGGTGATACCAAAATATAGCCATCCAGGAGCCATGGATAATCTGGGTTACCTGAATGAGGGACTGGAAATGAAAAAGGACGGGGTGTGAGAGAACGATGAAGCCAAGACTAAGTTTCTGATCAAGGCTCAAAGTTTAATATTCAGCACTGTGTTTATAAAGGGAGAGCCCACAGACCCATCCTTTGTATCAGCTAGATTATATTGCCACACAAGCTCAGCTGGCAGTCTATTCCTCAAAGCTCCTGTAGGAAACTGCAAATGCAGTAAGGCCAGACAACTCCACCTAGGTGGAGTAGTGCCCATTGTGGCAGGCACTTAAGGTCTGTTTAGCCTAATCAAGGCTGGGGGAAGGGCACACCAAAAGGTACCTGGGAACAAGAATCCCTGAAAAGAAGCTAAGTCTGCAGATGTTGATTAAGACCAAGGGGAGTTTGGCTGTCACAGACCCAGAGGCTAATTACTACTTACCTTGGATAACCTTGAGCCCCCTAAGAAACATGGCCTATGTAAGGAGCCAAATACATTCAGAAAGGCATATCCAACTCACAAAGCCATGTTGTAAGAATTGAGCAAACAGGGACACCTCATAAAAATACCAAGGAGCAAGGAATGTCCATTAAGGTAAATCCCTTCAGAAGGGTTTACCGAGCAAACATCAGTCCCCAGGAGATGCCCTAATTGTGGGGAGTAATGCCCAGTTCCAGGAAATGTCCCCAGTAAGGGGTGGATTCCCCCCACGCCTCCTATCTCCCCCTCACCTGGGGCACAGAGGTCAATGAGAACAAAAGACAATGGGCTCTACCAATGAGAGATAACCAACTCATGCTGTAAACCGAAATACTGTAAGGTATAAAAAGTGTGTGCTTTTGTTCCTGATGGTCGCCTTTGCTCAGAACGCAGCATGACCCCAGTATACTGCTTCAATAGAAACCTCATGCAATTTGCAGCAATCTCCCTCCTGATTCTTCTTGAGTGGGGCATCCACGCCGAATTTAACAATGTCAGAACTCATAGATTTTAATAACAAAAAATAATGTAGAGACACTAATTCCTTCTTAAATTGGGAGTTTGATATAATTGTACTCCCATTGCTAGGAGGGGCAATTTTACTTGCAAGAGTAGAGTGGCAAATGAGAAGTGTTTCACTCACAGCAGGGCTTCTGAGGACGTAAGTGTTGTTAAGTACAGCAGAAGCCTATGGGCAGCTTGACACAGACCCGTGCCATATTTCACTCTGGAGACGCACAATGTTCCTGCTAATCCCACTTGGGATCAGATGAAATATTACAAATGCATAGCCAGAAGAAATGATCAGCATTTCTTTGCCGCTGGTATTCCATAGCTCATATCTTAGTCACTGACATAGGAATGGTCCTAGGAGAGGTGACATCAACTACAATAAGCAGACTTTCCCGTGAAACAGGAATTTTGAAGATCTGTCCTACCTTTGTCAGGGCAAAGTGAGTCAGTCAACTTCCCAGGGTCCTGACTGTCCATGTTTGGACAATGTGCTGTCAACAGTTGAAGCAAAGGGCAGTCTACAGCCCAGGGTCTAGCTTTTCTGAGTTTGAAGCAAGCTTTCAGTGTAGGTACTCCTGTTCCCATCTTCTTTGGAGCTCAGGGGTGCTGTCAGAAGCTGGTATGTCTATTACAAAGAGCTTTTTTTAGTATACATTTGAAATGCCATATTCTACAGATCTCTAAAGTTTTTGAAGGCCATCTATCTGTCTAAAGTGTATTTGACCTGACAAACTTTGCTTGTACCTAGTTACCCATACTAGTGTTAACCTTGAAAATATACATACACAGGAACCTAAATAAGGCTCATTCCTATAATTAACTACATTAGTATTTAGCATGATTACAAATATAGTTCTCAACATATTAAAGGATTTTATCATTTATAAGGTGACTGTCTACTAACTATCATTTCTTAATTATCATTAACAGTTTACAATAATTTAGTAGCTTTCATAAGACTAGAAATTTAGGTTTTGTTCTGTTAGGTTTTAGTTTCAAAAATCATGATTCTGAATTGAAGCCCTTTTAGTAACAAAATAAGTTTTTTTTCTGTTTTTATAAGACAAGATTTCCCTGTGTAACAGCGCTGGCGGTCCTGGATAAAAGGCTTGTGCTACCATGCCTGGCTCTCCTGAAACTCGATCTATAGACTGGGATTAAAGGCTTGTGCCACTGTGCCTGGCTCAAAAATAAAACTTGTAATTACAGTATCTAAACAGCTAAGGCTTAAAGGACAGAGAAGCTAGATAAATATTGCTATGAACATCATTAGACCTTAGGAGTTTATAGATCTTGATTATTTAGTATATCTTATTCACTAAATAAATGTTGCTACTTATCTAAATTTTCTAGCAGTTGGTGTTGAATCATTAACAAAGACATGAAATTTTATACAGAATATTTTAAATTAGAGTTGAATCATATATACAGTGTGTTGTAGCAAATATAACCTTAAGTTTCTATCATCATCACACAAAAGTTCATACCAATTTAAAATGTTTGAGGCTTGTTGCTTTCTTAGTCTAAAAGGAGACACAATAATGAATAGTTCATTATGGCAAAGAAGTGTTATGATTGTTGTTTTATGCAGTGTGGTCATCTTAAGATGGCAAAGTCACATGGCAGGCTGTCAGCCATGTGGCTGACATGGTGGCTTTAAAACATTTGTTTTCCTAATCTATCATCTATCTATCTATCTATCTATCTGTCTGTCTGTCTGTCTGTCTGTCTATTTATCTATGTATCTTTTTTAATGGGCTGTATTCATGTTACATGCACATATATCCAAACAAGAGTTGAAGCACATATATAAACACTCATGTATACATTTTTAATTATGAGCCTTTAGTTATAAGTTTAAAGCCAAATTTTGTTGCAGATTACATACATTTTAAACCATACCTAATGAGTAACGTACAAATCCTTAGATAAAAATTTACGGCATAATCTTAAGATGTTTTGTTTTTGAGAGCAGAGTGCAAAGAAATCAGGAGATAAGATTTTTTAAGCATGGGGAATTGGAATCTGAGCGATAAGAGAATCTGAGAGTGTATAGCAGAACAAGTTTAGACATAGGATATTTGTGAATCATTTGTCCATGGCAGTGGGAATTTGGAAATCAGGTACGCCAATTTCTGGCCTTTGAATGAAACCACGCTATTGTTTAAAATCTGAGTCCATGTAGGAAGAGAGAGTAGGTGTGTGCTTAACTTACTTAGCACAGGCCCCAGAAAGCCAATGACAAAGTCCGTGTGGGGAAGCTGCAAGAGTCTGTACTATGCGGCAGACATAATGTGGGCTCTACAATTTGAAATCACATTTACAGACAAATGATAGGTTCATCCCTCAAGAGGGTCAGATCAGCAGCTTGGTTTGAGCAACCACTGTGCTGGGAAAACCCCGGAGAACTTCAAACAAGGCATGCTACCTGGTAACCTGAGGTTGAGGGGAGGAGGTTTGCCCTGGGTTAGATGTCTGTGGATCCTAAGGCTCCTGAACAAAGACCTTCTTTGTTCCCGGAATAGGCTTGCCCTGGCACGTCTCAGCTTGGCAAGGGATCCTGGGGTTCTTAGACCCAGAAGAAGTACCTGGTGCCAGTTAGGCTGCTGGGAGAGGATTACTCACCTCGTCAAAAGTTGATCACAAAAGGGAAAAGGAGAGGTCTTCAGTCCCCATACTGACTAGGGGCTTAACTCCTTCCTGGTCTATGGCACCAAAATCATAGGTTTTCTCTGCCCACGAAAGGAGCCAATTCAAGCCGAATTAAAAGTAGAAAGGGGTAGGTTGTTTACGGGCCAGCTCTCAAGTGGATTCACCAGTGCCAAGGAACAAGGCCAGGAAAATCACCAAGCATACAGAGAGACTGGGAGAGAAGAAAGAGACAGCATGTGCCCAGGAAGGGAGGGAGGGATGAGGAGGGGCAGGTCAGGGGAGGGAGGGAGGGAGGGAGAAGGAAGAAAGGGGGGAGGGAAGGAGAGGGAGAGGGAGAGGGAGAGGGAGAGGGAGAGGGAGAGGGAGAGGGAGAGGGAGGAGATGGAGGCCTCTGGGGGAGGGGAAGCCCAGTCCTTGGGCTGGAAAGTTCAGGGCAGAGAGCAGGGTGTGTCACAGCCAAACCCTGTGACAGCTAAGGACTGAGGGATGCTGGAAGAACCTGGAGGCCAGATATGCTTTGATATGTTAAATAGGCTCCCTTCCAGGGTCTGAAACTCAAGAGCTCCCTTCTTAAAAATATCTGCTATAAATTTCTATCCATCAAGCTTAGCTCAGCTGTGTACCAAACTTTAAAAAAAAAAAAATCTTTTTTTTTTCATATTATCTATAGACTGGAGACATTAAAGTGAAAATCCTGGAGCACAATGAACTTAATTAATAAAGATTTGTTTGTTCTTTCTGTGTTCTAGTTTGAAGAAAAATTTCTGAAAACTCGAGACGACCTGGCAAGGTTACGAAGTGGTAAGAAACAGATCTAAAGTTCCTGAGGGGGTTTCTGGTGGAAGCTATAAGCATTTAATCATAAGACAGTACCTATGTAATGTTGTGGTTATTATTATTCTGGGGGAGGGTGCTATACCACCTCATTGCCTTTAAATATCTATTAGGAGGTTTCTACCCCACTTTACACCATATTGTTCCAGATAAAAGACACAGAAGCCTTTAGTATTATAGAGAAGTTTAAAAGCACTAGAGCTGGGCAGGTATCAACCCTCTGTACTCTTTTGTCTACTTCCTGTGGTGATCCCTGAGATATCACTTGCATTCTTCTGCCTGGGACCTGCTTACTCCATCCATGGCCCACCTGTCCATGTGGCCTACCATTTACCTACCTCATGGTGACTTCCTTCCTTTTCCTCTCCCTTCCTTGTGGTCCCTACCTCAGACCCCAAATCCTGAAAACTTTGCTCCACGCCTCTCTTCTGCCCAGCCCAGGCAGTAGCGTCTTTATTAACCAATCAGGGATAACTTGTGGGGCGAGGTTTACAGTAGCATCAATTGTACTTGAAGATCTCCTGGGAGGGGCAGCAGGGTGGAGGGTGGGTAGGTGGGAGGAACCAGATCTTGAGGGCCAGTATTTTAGCATCTGAATACATAGCAGCACCAGACCAACTCTCTACACATGACTGTAGTGTACACTGATGAAAAGGTGGTAAATTTAAGTCCTGGGCCTTCTCTATGAGCAGATCTGAAAGTCTCTCAGTTTAAGGAGCCGAAAAGCTCTTTGTGTCTGCCAAGAAACCATCTCCACCACATGCTCACTGCAGTTAGCTCAGGCTCCCACAGTGACCTCCATCCACATACAACTTAATGGATGCCAGGAGCAAATATGTCAATCACTGACCTTGAGTTCTAACAGGCTTAACAAACTAATTCGCTATAATACTACATTCTAGGATTAACAGAAAGATTATGCTGGTTATGTGGAAGACTGTGAGAGAGGATAAGGGGAGAAAGGGAGAAGGCCAACACCTATGGGTGAGGGTCACTGGGCCTACCCAGCACATACTGTCCCTTGGTGTTAGGGGCAAAGCACATACTGCCTTAATGTTAGTGAGAACCACACAGGAACCAACATAGAAGCAGGTTTGTGATCTTGTCTTGAAGTCAGGTGCAGCAAGAGACTTTGGGACTTAACTATTTGCGAATGTAGCAGATAACCACTGGCTTGTACCTCCCTCATCTTGTTCCTAAAATATTCACCGACGTGAATTAAACACTCCATCATGTCCCGTGCAACAGATACAGAATTAGTATTCTGGATATGAAATAAAAACATTAATAAAATAGGCTAAAACTTAGAAGATACAGCAGATGCAGAAAAAAAAATGTTCTTTCATTAAAGATTTAGCAAGCACTAAGTTGATTTTAAAATGTCAGTCCATTCATGAAATATCCCTGGTTTTAAATGTTATGACCCCAGTATGAAAATGTGTGTGTGTTTGAGTGTGTGTGTATCCACAGACATCTTACTCTCCTTTCTCTTTCTTCATCCAATAGATGGCAGTTTGATGTTTGAACAAGTGCCTATGGTAGAAATTGATGGAATGAAGCTGGTGCAGACCAAAGCCATTCTCAACTACATTGCCAGCAAATACAACCTCTATGGGAAGGACATGAAAGAGAGAGCCATGTATGTTAGACTTTCTCTGGGAAAGATTTTATCCTCCCTTGAGTGAACAGAACCATAGCTGTGGGTTAAAATAGTGGCCTGCATCCGCCCCCCACAGGGCTAGGGCTGCGCATAGAAGTGGGCGCAGGGAGTTTGACTGCGTGCTTGCGTTCACCCCACACCGCTGGGAGGGCACCGGGCTGTGAGAAGCCACAGGATCCTGCTCTGGGGGTAGGAAGCGAAGTCTGAGGTCCCCAGGGAACCTGCCGGAGTTGGCTTGGGGGTCCCGGCCTGCACCGAGGCTGAGGACAACGGGTTCTTAGGCAGACGCCGCTCATGTTGAGAAAATGCTGAGAACCGAGTTGGGGCACACGGGGCTCCTCTGGCCCTGGGCAGAAAGGGAAAATGGCAGGAGGAGAGAACTCTAGCTGGTTCCCTGGGGGAGGAGAGTCCCAGGCTTGTTCAGGTGGGCTGCTTGGTTTGGTGGTAGTCCTACCTGGGAGTGCAGGGAGGCCTCCCAGGGAAATTAGACTCATGGCTCTTTAGAGGAAGCTCTGCTCCATTGCTCCAGCATGGCAGCCCCCTCTCCCGCCCCCCAACCCCCATGAGAAGAGGTAGTTTTAAGGTGTTTATTGTACCTTTTGTAGGGAGAAGTGTCTGGGAAGGGGAGCTAAGAGGGTAGTAGAGGCAGAGAGAAAGGCAGAGAGAAGGAGAGAGTAGAGAAGCAGAAGCAGGCCATGACCACTTGGAGAGAAGGGGGAAGGGAATGTGGAGAAAGGGGGAGCAAAAGGGCAAGAGAGAGAGGCAAGAGTAAGAGTGGGGAGAGGGGGACAAGCAGCCCCTTTTAAAGTGAGTCAGGCCTATCTGGCTATTGCCAGGTAACTGTGGGCGTGGAGTCCAGACAGAATATCAGGGACTTGGGTGTGGCCCTACATGAATGATGGCCACAGAATTATAGAGCTGGGGCCTTATGTCAGGAGCCTGGTGTCTGGGAGCATGGCAAATGGGCCTTCTGTCCCTTGCAGGAACACCTGCTGTGTCTCCAGTGTGTTTAAACCTAGCTTGACCAGAAAAACAGGCTGCCTTTCACAGTCCCACACATAGCAGGGGATTCATGAACACAATGGGGAGGTGGGCTTGAATGTACACACTGATGTCAGTTAAGAGGAGTACCATGGAGATGAGGGAAGAATATGAGGTGTTAGAGAGGTGTCGCTGTAGGATAGGAGATGTTGGAATCCTGTTTCCAAAAGATTTGTTTAATCTTTAGGAGCAGTATTCTAGTCAATATAACTTTGGACAAAGGCCAAGTCTTTGACTGACAGTAAAGAGAGGTATCCATAGAGCTGACCTTCTAGTTCTGGCCATTACAAGACATATAACGGTAACCATCACTGTAGGTTACCATCTAAATCTACATACAGTCAGCCTGCTTGTGGCTCATAGAGTCTGGTGCAGAGACACCAGGGTTACATGGTGCTTTTCGTAGGAACTGAATGAAGCTGCCAAGACTAATCGTCAGATCTCCTCTCTCTACATCCACTCCATTCAAACAGAAGTCTTCTGTGGAACTGTGGGTTAGTTCTCAAAGGTTAAGCACCAAGCCACCAATAACACAGCAGTTCCTTTGCTAGATCAATACATAAGAGACATGAAAATACATGCTCAGGAATAATTGCACAGGAGTGCGCTTCGAGGTGCCGGTTATAGTGTTAAAAAAATGAGCCAAGTGTTAACCAAAGACTAGATGCAGAGAAGAACATTACTTGCTAGACATTCTGCTGGACATTCAAGTCATTCAAAGTGGAATGTTACTGGATGTGGTGGAATTTGCCTTTAATTCCTGAGCGCAGCGACCAAGGCAGGCAAACTGCTGAGAGTTTAAGGCCAATCTGTCAACATAAGGAATCACAACCCAGCCAGAGTTACATAGAGAGACTCTGGATATGTTTTTAAAAGTCCAAAAGAATTGCTAATCTGCAAGTAAAAATCAGATTTCTACTACTGCTACTCCACAGCCCCGTCAGAGGTAAACGATTTTACCACTGCCTTTTGCATCTTTTAAGTATGAAACCTCAGGTGAGAGTGCTTTGGCAGAATGCTTGTCTGTTTTGCAGCATTGACATGTACACAGAAGGTGTGGCGGATCTGGAGATAATGGTTCTCTATTACCCCCACATGCCCTCTGGGGAGAAAGAGGCAAGCCTTGCCACGATCAAGGACAGAGCAAGGAACCGTTACTTCCCCGCCTATGAAAAGGTGAGTGGAAGCTGACTGACCTCCTGCACATTCAGAGGGTCTGATAGTCCTCAGGGGGATACCTGAGCAACTAAAGTTGCTATAACAGAAATGCCAAGCCTGTTAAGACAAGTTATGAAGTATAACATCAACACCCTGCAGATTGGTGCCTGGCTAGACTTGCTCCTTGCTTCATGGATCTTCAATTGGAGATGGCATATGGGAGGTCACTAGAGTTCCCCTTGTAGGGAGCAGGGATGCCATCCATGAGCATTAACCTATAGTTAATCTATTAACTCAAGGGTCCTACTTGCTAACAGCGCCATGCTGTGGGCTGGGGTTCTTTGCATCTTGACTTGGGGGGGGGTCAGACACAGATCTTCAATCACAACAGAGAAAGAAGGTGTTCTTGGGTTGTTGGTCTTTACTTCCAGAACGGACTTCACTATTGGTAATTCAGCACTCAAACATTGGAGGTGTTGTATAAACATACAATGCGAAGGCCCATTTGGGATAGTTTTAGCAGAGAGAAATAGTTTATTTTTTTCAAAAATTTTTGTTGTGCTGTGACCTACCCTAAAGTTTTTCTGAAAGATTTCACAGTCACAACTAGAACTTGGGGTATGTAAGCATCCGAGCCACACTAGGGGCTGCTCTTGATTAAACAGAATACCCTCATTTTCAAAATCAACTCAAGAGCATAATGATGAAAGTAATACATCAGAAAATATTCTGCCCCTGATGTATGGAGGCGTGAAACAGCTGGCCCTCAGAAGAATATTGTTCTGTTTCAGGATAGATTTGAAGTGTCTACATAATACTGACAGAGGGAAGGGAAGAGACAGGGCAGAGATGTGAAGGCGAAAAATTGCCAGAATTAGCAACATGGCGCTAAGATTTTTAAAAAGGAAGTTACACAAAGTAAAATAAGTTCTGTCTTTACACATGTGTGTTTGTTGTATGTATACATCTTCCTGAGAATTCCATTTACAAATGAAGAGGCCGTGTTTCAGAATAAAATTACCTAAGGTCAAACTGAACATAAGAAATAATTCTAAGCATGTGACGGTGGCAGGAGTCTAGCACATAGAGGAAGAACCACAGGAGTTCATCTAGTTTCACTTCGCTGTGTATGGTGCTTTCCCCTTTTGTCTTCAGGATTTCGATAATGCTGGATATTTTAGCAAATACCACATTTCAATCCCCCCTTTCCTTGATTAAAAACTTACTTTGTATTAGGTTATTCTTTCATTAATTCAACAAATACTAATTCATTGCTCAGGTGTCAGATCTAGGGTATGGAAAAGAACACCAATCATTATTCCCTTAGACTCTTACTCCTGGCTCTTGTGATGCTGACAGATTAGGATGAACCCCATGAAAAGATGCTCTCCATTCATTACAGCTTGCCTTTTCCCAAGCAGTGAATTATATTTATATATGTATATCTAATCTAATATGTATTTGACGACATGTTATATTTAATAGGTAGTGCTATGTAAATTTTTTCTTCATTCTTAAGACTTTGACATGGACAAACTATTTAGGCAAATATTACTTATTACCATAATATTTTTTCTAAAAACTTTCATCCATCTAGAAAAGTTTAGCTAGGCATGGTGATACATGCCTGTACTGAGTACTCAAGGTATAGAAGCAGAATCAGTTCAAGACAAGATTAAGTAAACAGTGTGTTTGAGGCCAGTCTGCACTGCATGGAAATCTGACTCAACAAATATATGCATGCATGCATACAGACATACACACATACATACAGAAAGTGCCATAGACTGGGTTGCTGTGGAGACCTCTTGTCAGAGCACTCGGGCCTGAGAGTTCTGGTCAGGTGGGCAAAGAATTCAGCGAGTGACAAACAGAGTCGACACAAGGAAGTGCTGAGTCTGAGTGTATTTCTCAAAAATGGCATCAGACTTTTACAGTCATTACAAAAGAGAAATGAAAAATCTGGCAGCTCAGCAGTTGAGGTACATCTGAGGCCATCTGAAACACCCTGGGTCTAAAGCAGCCACCTCTTCTGGACAGACGCTGTACTCTCAGGCCCGAGTGCTCTGGGCCCAGGGTGCTGCAGAGCTCATGAGGCTCAAAGCTCGAATGGTCTGTCTTGAATGCCCGAATCTCGAATCTGAATGTATTTGCACAAAGTGAAAACTGGGCTTATATAGTATACAGAAAACAAGGCAAATGACAAAAATCACATAGGCAGGTGAGGGCCACATCAAGGTCAATAAGATCAGACAGCAAGACAGAAGTCACATAGGAAGTGGCAGTCACATCAAGGTCGATAAGATCAGACATCCAGGTGAGAAGCGGAAGAGCAGTGGTGTCCCTTCCTGCAGGGGCTATCTTGGCAGTCCCAAGCTAATTCTCTGGGTCTGATGGAGGCAAGCACCAGGAAGTCCCAATCTAGCAGTTCTTGAGAATGCCCTTAAGTGAGGGAAACCCTTCAATTATTCTCTGGTATGTAAAACAATTCTGTCTTCTGTGGGACTATGAGAATTCTATGTTTACATTTAGCAATAGTGCCTGACCTCTATTCCAAACTCTGAGGACACCCTGTCTGATAAGGCAGTTTCCTTGTGAGAAATTCCAAGCTAACAACAGGTTGGTAATAAATTAGGATATATTAGAATGCTGTGCTGGCCAGGGAACAATGTTTAATCTTAGTTTTAACTATTTGCAAATCATTTCTTGGGGCACCTTTATGCCTGAATAAGAAGGCATGTTGAGTATTAGAAAGACTAATCTGGAACACGTCTGAGTTAGGAGATACCAGCAACTGACTGAATACCTAGGAGGCAAACTCCCTTTGAAGCTGTACGCCTCTGGTCCGTGATCAGGCCTTCAAGCCTTACACTGCAGACTTTACTGGAGTAGATGAGTGGGCGTGGCACAGAAAGTACATGAAAGAACACACATGCAGTGTCTACTTGATGACAAAATTGACATCCTGTGTGTTCAATGTGTCCATTCCTCCCCTTTATCTGCCCTTGTTTCTACCAGTTAATCATAATACTTTTTTTCTAGCATTTGAAAATTAATTGTAGACATGTATTCAGTTAACCCTTTGATGCTTCAGCAGTGCTGAGGATCCCATAACATAAAGAGATGACAGTTCAGGCTTACTGTAGATGTCATAGACATGAGAACACTGTCAAGCAGAGAGGAGGAAGGTAATCACTGAAATGGTCTATGCATGTGTGAGGGGTACAGTCACACAGTGAAGCCACTTCCCACAAAGAGACTACAGAGTACAGAGAGGGGTCACCCCCACTTGTCAGGGCTTCACCCCTTTAGGGTGGGTAGGAAGAAATAGTGCAGCTGGAGCTAGGATCTTAGCACACCTCTAAGATGTAGGGAAGGACAGATGACAGAAGGATGGACAGAGATCTGCTTCTTGATTTTATCATGAGCCAGGGCCTAGAGACAAGCATGGGGCTCCATATGCACCTGACAAGAGAGCAAAGGGACATTTGATATGAGAGGCTCAGGAGAACTCAAGGGGCCCCCGTCTGATGCCAGTTGTCTTCAAGATCTAAGTAACATCTTGGATTCCTCAGGTGTTGAAGAGCCATGGACAAGATTATCTTGTTGGCAATAGGCTGAGCAGGGCTGATGTTTCCCTGGTTGAACTTCTCTACCATGTGGAAGAGCTGGACCCGGGTGTTGTGGACAACTTCCCTTTGCTGAAGGTATCCTATTGTAAGCCCTTTGAAGACAGCCCATATCTTACCTCATGGGAACCAATATGTTGACCATCAGGATGACAAGGATGCACCTTCCGGTTACTTCCTGCCTCCATAGCTAGCCCTCTCCTTTAACCTATGAGATTAGACTTTAAACAGTAGTTCTGAGGCATGAAAAGGATCCTGTTACATGAGGAAATCTGAGGTGGATGCTCTCTCAGGACATATGATCTTGTCTTGTATATTGGAAAGAACCCCAGGACCCCACTCTCTCCCCCCACACCCTATCCCACCTTGGAATTGATTCTGATTTCATGGGATTCTCTCTATCAAAGGTGCAGTCTTGTTTTTCCACACTGAACTTATCTGGAGAGGTCTTATTCAAGCTTCTACATCTTCAGACACTGTATTTTTGTAGCAGTGAATAGTTAATCTGTTAACTAGTTAACAGTTAATCTGTTAGTTAATAGTTAATCTGTTGTGGAAATATGTTTGTGAGGAGGCCTCCATAGAGAGAAATATGTTGTAGTGGTGAATAGTTAATCTGCACTGAGCTCCCAGCTGGTGATTGCACTTTTAGGCACCTGCCCAAGTTCTCTGGATTCACAAATGAAAGACACACACACACACACACACACACACACACACACACACTCATGCACACATACGTCAGCTTAATTTTGATATACCTTGATTAACTCAATGACTGGACACTTCCAAACCTCCCCACGGCTAGCATTCACACCCCTCCAGTATTCCTTAGTTAACACTTTCTAAACTCTGCCAAGAGATGGGTGTAGGATGGACCATGATAAGATGGGGAAGCAGAGACATCAGACTTAAAGGCCCACTGATATGTAGAAGTCAGGAAAGCAGCCCCAGAGGCCCCTTCCCAGCTTAGGTCTGGGGCAACAAAGATAAAATATAGATTTAGATAATGTTAACAAGGCGTATGTCAAAAGTAATCTGGTGTGTGTGTCTTTCATTCACAAGTCCAGAGAACTCTGGCTGGTGGCTAGAAGTATGATCAGCCATCGGGAGCTCAGTGCAGATTAACTATTCACCACTACAACATACATTTCTCTCTACAGAGGCCTCCTTTACAAACATATTTCCACAATCCAACAACTCCCGTGTGTGTGTGAGTGTGTGTGTGTGTGTGTGTGTGTGTGTGTGTGTGAGATGAATGTGTTCATATGGGGGGTGTGCACATGCGCTTATGTGTATGGATGCCAGATGTAGACATAGGATGTCTTCCTGGACCATTTTCCATCTCATCCATCCATTCATTCATTCATTCATTCACTCATTTGAGGTATAGCCTGTCACTGAGCCTGGAGCTCATCAATTCAGCTAGGCTGGCTGTCCAATGGACTTCAGAGCTGTCTGTCTCCACCCTGTTTACCACAGCACTTGGTCAAAAACACATACTACTCTCCTAGGTTATATGTGGATCGCAGGATCAAACTCACATCCTCGTGCTTGCAGAGCAGGCACTTTGCCCGCTGAGCCATTCCTAAGCCCTCCTGCTCTTTTTATTTGCCTTTGTTTTCTGTGGTGCTCATGAGTAAACCTTGCATCTATGGGGCAAGTGCTGTACCACTGAGCTACACTGCCAGTCCCTGCTACTCCCATTTTTCTTTCTCAGTAAAGGTTGGTAGTGACTCGATCCAGATTTTCCTGTTCTATTTTCTACTACCAATTTTTTTTCTATTTGGATCTATGTATCTGAGAAATAAATAGTTCATCCTTAAAGTCTACAGAAGTGATGAGTCTGCAGGACTAAAGTCCAAAGAGGAAGATGGGAACAACTCGAACAAAATGAATCTTTAAGATGTATTGGGGCAAAGCTCCATTTCCTTCCTCTCATCCTCACTCTCTCTGGGTGTCTGTTTCCAACCTCCACCCTGGTGTTGATAGAGGGGCTCTGTTGGTCATTTGACTGGCAGAGACACAGGGCAGGGCAAACAATAACTCGTCCTTCAGCTGCTCTCTGAGACTCTGCTTTGTCTGTTGCAGGCCCTGAGAACCAGAGTCAGCAACCTCCCCACAGTCAAGAAGTTTCTTCAGCCTGGGAGCCAGAGGAAGCCTTTTGATGATGCAAAATGTGTGGAATCAACAAAAAAGATTTTCAGTTAATTCAGGCAGCTATGGATACATTGCTCCCACAAAGCCAGCCTTCTAAAGCTTTGCATCACACTGAAGTGTTTTGACTAAATGTTGACCTTTCTTACTGGGAGGCTAACGAGTTTTCTGAGGCTGCCGTGTTAATTCATACAGACATGACTGAGGAGGAGTGGCTGGGATGCTGTCTAGTTGTAGTTAAAACTGAAAATTGATCACTTCCTTGGATATTTTCCTACTGTTCAATAAAACAAAACAAGCTTCTTAGACTCTGGAGTACTCAAACATTGTCATGAAACACCTGTCATATCCTTGTCAAACAGAGTTAGCTAGAAATCCTCATGTCAAACTCTGGCTGATGCAAAAATCATCTTTCCTTATAGAGAGTGTGCTCTTTCTGACCAAATCCACAACAGAGGTGTGTACACTCAAACTGTGAGGAACTGTTTTCCTACACCTTATTAATGGTTTTCTTATTCAGTTACACAAACAATACCTTTATGTTCAACATAGAGCAATCGTTCTTCCTGGAGCTGCATGAATGATGGACATGGCAGGGACAATCATTTACCCGGCCACAGAATCTCTGAATTTCTGAAATAAAAGTATTAAAAACTTAGGTGTTCCTAATACAAAACTGGACATTCTGTGTGTCCTATTCTTAAGGTTTCTATAACAACATACCACAAACTTTGTATCTTAAAATAATGTTAACTTATTCTTCCTCAGTTCTGGGGGAGATGTCTGACATCTAAGTCTGAGATCCACCAGGTTCTCTCTGAAGGCTTTAAGAAAGAATCCTCCCTAGCTTGATGGCCAGCAATGCTGAAATACCTTGGTTGGTTGATAAAGCCCTCAAATCTTCACATCTGTAGAGATTGTTTTTCCAGAAGACATTATCAGGAATTGCATGTAGACCAGATGGAACATTCTCTAGGACAGAATTTATCCTGAAATCTTACAGAACAGTTAGTTCCAGGTGCATACCTAGAAATACGCCTGCTAGACTCTGAGTGTAAGAAATAGTAGTTACTTTTTTTTTTCTACTATGACAAAAAAAAAAGTGAGAAAAGTTTCTTGTTGTAAATAATATTTAATCTCAATGGGTGTTTCTACCCAACCTTTGATCATTCAGTTCCCAGATAAAAGATACACAACTTTTATATTTATACTAAGCCTTAATCAACACAAGACTTGAACAGATGTCTACCCTCTAAGCTATTAGTTTAGACCTCCCTATCAATAACCCCGAGTTATGACTTGCTATCTTCTGCATGGGCTGCTCTTCCTCTGACTGGCCAGCTCATATGGCCAGTTTTTACTATCCCTTACCTTATGGTGTCTTCCTTCCTCTCTTTCCTCTCCCTTTTCCACATGGTGTCCTGCCTCTAAACCAAAGCCTAGAAACCAAAAACCCACCTATCTCTCTTCTGCCTACCTATAGACTGTAGGCAACTTTATTCACCAATCAGGGATAACTTAGGGAGCAAGGTCACTTGGGTCTATGTGAGGATTCTCTCATCCCTGGGGCAACCAGGTCTTGGGGACCAGTATTTAGCATTACAATACATAGCAAAAGACCAAACCTCAACAATTTCTTATAGAATGAAGATTTTATTTTGGCTTACACTTTGAAGGTACAGTCCACAGCGACTTTCCAGGGGCCAACACATTCAGTTGAAACCCATAGTAAATCACTATGCATTATAATGGAGCCCTGGGCCAAAATTAAGTGTTTTGTCAGTGACATTTTGGTGTGACTCATCCAACAGTTAAAGCACCTCCAGTGGTGAGAAAGGTTCCATTGAGTCCCTAACCCCAGTTACCCAAGAAGCAATAAAAGATAGCCCCAAGAAGATAGGGAATCAGTTTCTAGCTACTGGATCCATAGGCCACGCTCTTCACTTTCCATGTTCCCCAAAGTGAGACAGCTTGTTAAATCCTAAATTAATTGGTAATTTTTAAAATTTTATTTAATTTTTAAAATAAATTTATTTATTTATTTAATGTATGTGAGTGTCCAACCTTCAGACACACCAGAAGAGGGATTCAGATCCCATTACAGATGGTTGTGAGCCACCATGTGGTTGCTGGGAATTGAAATCAGGACCTCTGAAAGAGTAGTCAGTTCTCTTAACCACTGAGTCATCTCTCCAGCCTGGTAATTTTTTAATAATGTTTTTATTAATTCTTTTAGAATTCCCTGTATTTTTAACATACTCTTCACCCAACTCATTCCAGATCCTCCCCTGCCAACTTACCTACCTCCCTTCCAACACATTTTTTGTTCTCTCTGTGTCTGTCTGTCTGTCTGTCTCTGCCTCTCTGTCTCTCTTTCCTTCCTCCAAAGAGTCCAATTTGTGTTACTAAAATACTCTTGGGTATGGGGTCTAGAGAGTGGCTGACTACCGAGAGTCATATCTTTGTAACCTCACATGGGTAGATAATGTGAGTTTGAGGCCACAGTGGTGTCTGCAAAATGAGTTCCAGGCCACCCAGGACTGCATAGGAGACTCTCCCCTGTGCGGGGTGGGAAGCACTTAACGAATTAAAATAAAATAGAAGACAAAACAAATGGAAAAGGTTTATTTTTACTTTTAAAAGAAACAACAATAGGGTAATGAGAAAGACAATTCCGAGCTACAAGCACATGACCGCCATATCACCCCAGCCAATCACCACACAGGCTTTATGAGGGCAGTGACTCCATATCGCCCCAGCCAATCACCACACAGGCTTTATGAGGGCAGTGCTATCATTGTGAGTGTTTCCCAGGTGAGGAAACTGAGGTGCAGAGAAAGCAGACAATGTTCAAATGACACAAAGCCAAGATTTCAGAATCGGGGAATTCTCACTGTTGGCGCCTATGCAATCCCGTTTCTGAGACCTGAGGTACTGGGTTGAACAAGGTGAACAGAGTGTGGGTGGAGTGCTTGAGATCTCCATGGAGGGTCCTTCTGCTGAATGGTTCCACACCTAGTGACCACAGTGCACCGTGCACCTGTGACGCACTCTCTTCTTCCCTGTGAGCATCTCACAAGAAGCCCCATGTACTACTTTGTAAAAAGAAGTCATACCTCGGCCTCCCTGATATCAAGGATTCCTACCTGTGTAAAACCAGATTCTGTGGTTTGGTTTCTCCATTTTAGAAAAGGATACTAGAAATGTCTAGCTCATGTGGTTACTTCCAAAATGAATTGGAGTACCAGGATAGTGCCTGGCACACATTGAGTGTTCAGGAAACATTCGTTGTTCAAGGCACAGAAAGACAAATCCCATGTGTTCTCGCTTATATATGGAAGCTAAAATCTTACCAAAACCTGGAAATGATGTGAAGAGGGAGACGTTATAGGGTTCACAGTGTTGCTGTGTAGGAGGAACAATGTCTAATGTCCCACAACTCAGTGGGACAGCTGTGGTTGGCAACTACTCTACATTCTTCAGTAGCTAGTATACAGGATTTTGCATGGCCCCAGTGGGGGCAGGGAATAAATGTCTGAGGTAATGGCTATGCCAATTACCCTAATTTGCTGATAAAATATTAAATACAAGATACTGAAATGCCACACTCTACCCCATAAATATGTGTAGTTACTGTGTGTCAGTTCAAAGTAAAGGTACATTTCAAGAGAAGTATTAATGTGCAGAAATAATAATCTTTCCATGTTACTTGGTGTTTCAGCATACCAAGGAGACAACTGACGTAGAGTAAATCTGTCATCTGGACGTTCAATGAAGCATATTTAAACCCCTTTCCACCCAACAAGTATTTACTGAGCACTATCTTTGTGCAAGGCAGTAGGAAGCAGTTTCAGAACAGTTGTAAGACCCAGGCTTGTCTACAGCACAACAGGGCAGAGAGAAGCAGATGGGAAGAGCCCCAGGAGGACAGGCATCTGTTGGATGTTGGAGTCTAAGGACGGATGTCCAGGGGAGGCAAGGTCCCAGCGAGGTCCCAGGCCTCGAGTTTGTGTCCTTGCCCTTGTTACTGTGGAAGCCTCCAATAATGCAAAGATTCTGGTTATGCCTGGAGACTGGGAGCACTGAATCCACATGATAGGCTGTCCCTCCTTTCTTGGCTTCTTGTCATTTGTTCTCCAGGAGCTGGGGGACTTGACCTGGAGTAGCAGCGCAGGTCCTTCCTCAGTGATGGGATCCTGAGGTGGAGGTGCCAGAGGATGAGAAGTGTAGAAAGGATAAACGCTGGGGGAAAGGGGAACGGTCTTGCAGAAGCTTTGTCTTATGCCTAGAACACTTATATTAATGAGTACAGCTCTGTATTACTGTTTCCAGGGGAGGAACGGGACAGAGTCAGCAGATTCCATCATACAATGAGACAAAGTCACAAGTAGGAGGTGAGCAAACAATGTTGCACAAAACCCAGGGTATCTCAAGAGCTGTCCCAGCACACAGCAGCCTTGGGCCTGATAATTTCAGTCTCTTCTGGGGCAAGCTAGCTAAGATAATTCCTTCAAGGCCATGGCTCAGCCCCAGAGCACCCTTGCCAAGCCTGCTCCAGAGCAAGGACACAGAACTAGGCTCCTTTGTTCTTTCCTCAGAGCCTCTGAGAAAGACTTGGATGGGGGGCAGTGTGGGGGGAGCTACGTGGATTTTGTTATTTATCCTATTTTATTTCTTTCCCCTCTTTCTGAGCTTTCCTCAGCTACCCCCAGTTCTTTGGGTTTTAGAAGCCACGGGGCTAACTGATGATCGTCTTAGACAAAGGACTGAAACTAATGCTGGAGCATGGGAGGATTTGTTGGCATCCAAAAGGCCATCACTGGCAGACCCTGAGGTGACAGCTAGAGTGATGATCAGCCAGAGCAACACCACCAGAAACCTGTCCTGCAGAGCTCCAACCCTTGCCCTTGCATCACTGAGGCGGTTTGTAGATGGAATTTCGTTCACCAGACCTCTGTTCTCTGATATCACATCATGAGTAAAGGTCCTTTCCCAGTCTCATTGCCCTTGTCTCAGTTTCTCGGGACAGGTGGCAGAGGCTAACCAGTCTCAGAGCCCTTCTTCAGCCTCTTGGAACAGGTGGCAGAGCCTAGAGCACTGGAGTCCCTGGTTCAGGGGATTTTACCCTGACTTGATCTCAGAGAGAGAGAGCTGATAGCCCAACTAGGGAACTGGTTCTGAGGACACTGGGAACAGGGGTGGGTGTGTGGGTAGGGGCACAGACACATTAGAGGTGACTGAGTGGTGAGGCACATGGTAGGGTACCTGGCATGTGATGCTGTGGCCGAGTGCAGTGTGTTTGCATCATGGACACTGAAGAGGCCCAAGGCAAGCAAATAGACAAGAGAAGGATTTATCCTCTGCTGGTGAGTAGCAGGATTATTTCCAAATTGCTGCCTTCTTCAGTAACGGAAATGTGGAGCTCTCAGGAAGGCAAGGCTGTGCATATTCCTGTAGGAGAGCCCTTGAAGTGTGGGCATGCTCTGCTCTTCAGCACACTTAGAAACTCTGCCCTGAGTTCTCCCAGGCCTGCCAGTGTGAGGTCAAACAGTCCTCCCAGGGGGCAGTGAGGATGATTATAGGAAAGACTGAACAAAGACTCAGAGACTAACGGGAAGGGTGGTGTCTGCTGTGGAAGACTTGCACACTGGTGGCTGTAATTCAGAGGCTCATGGCGCCCATTCCTTCTCTGGATGCAGGCTGCCCGTGTCTTGTTTAGCTGGAAAAAACAATACTCTTTCTCTGAGCCATATACTTCATGTGCCTTGGAGAGAAATGGATGCTGAGGTCAGGGCAGCTGGAGAAGAGGAGGCACGGAAGTTGTGACTATTGTTGGAGTGCAGGCAGCTGAGAGCAGTGAGGGCTGTTCAGAGGAACCCTTAGTACAGGGTCCAGTGGAGCAATGATTGTTGACCAGCTCCAGGCTGAGCCCAGGAGGACATGGTGTCTTAGGGCTCAGTGTGATCTCAAGCGAAACTGCAAGGGCGCAGTGTTAAAGTTCAAGCCTAGCAAAAAGAAACAACATCCCACCCCTTCCTTTTTTCCCAAATCAATTTACACACACACACACACACACACACACACACACACACACATCACATCACATTAATGTAAAATCACATCTCAGGAACAGTATCTTTGAGGATTTCTGATGAGACTGATAGAATCGTGTTTCATTTTCGTGTGAGATACTGAGCAGATGTGAGTGCTCGCACATCTGTTCAGACAAGATCCTGATGTTACCAGACTTATTGTGCTGTAGGCAGCATCTGTGTTTTATCTCTCCCAAGCCCTCCTCCCATCCAACCCAATCCTCCTTCCCTCCCTTCAATGCACCTTTTTTGTTTGTTTGTTTGTTTGTTTCGAGACAGGGTTTCTCTGTGTAGTCCTGGCTGTCCTGGAACTCACTCTGTAGACCAGGCTGGCCTCGAACTCAGAAATCTGACTGCCTCTGCCTCCCAAGTGCTGGGACTAAAGGCATGCGCTACCACCGCCCAGTTCAATGCACCTTTTTACATTGTGTTTTCTTTCTTTCTCTTACCTTTACAAATATCTTTTTTTTTCTACACCTTATACTCTGTTTCTTTTACAGGAAACAAATTGAAAATTTGAGAGATTGCTACAAAATTTCTGGGGGGCAGCAACTGTGTTGTGAAGCCATTGTGAGCCATTGTGAGTCCAAATCATGAGAAGGAAATATTTTTATTGTTCTCTCCAGTCCTATTGAATCTCATGTAAAAACTCTTCTTCTGTCAGTTAATAAGAGTCCACCATAAGAGGAGAGTTCTGAATTCCTAACTGATTTATAAAATAATGAAACTTAACGTTCTATTATAAGCACAAAGAATACAAATGTGAGGCTCTATTTCACAGTCCTGAGGAGACGCCCTTGGATTCCTTAACCTCCTCTCTAGTTAATTTTTGTTCACTGTCTTTGTTTTGCCTATGCTGTGTGGTAGGGAATAGCTGGTGACTATGTCATATGGATAGAAAGCTGTGGGTCCTGCCTTTCAGGTTCTCAAATCCAGGGCAAAACACACTAGAATGCAAGCTTAAACATCAGACATTGCTCCTGGATGAAAGACTAACCTTGGGACCCTTTCACCTTAAAGGATATGTGGGTTTTTTTTTCCTTGTGTTTTCTTTCTGACTCTCACCTTTCCAAATATCTTTTTTGGGGAAAGTTCTCACTACATGTGATTTTTGAGACTGAAGCATATTTTGGACATTGAAGAAGCAGAGAAAGAAAGGGAGCGAGTGGGGAGGGAGAGACCAGACTAGCAAAATGGGCAAAGGGCTGGAGAAATGGCACGGTTGTTTAAGAATTGCTAATAGTTGTTGAGGTTAATAGTTGTTGTTCCTTCAGAGGACTTGGGTTCAATTCCAAGCACCCACAGAGCAGCTCACAATCATCTGTAACTCCAGCCCAAGCTCCAGGGTGATATGGCACCCCATCCGGCTTCTGTGAGCACTACATGCATATCACACACACACAAACACACACACACACACACACACACACACACACACACACACACACTCAAAGGCCTTAAAGACAAAAAAAAAAAAATCATGTGATCATTGACAAGAGTTAGGGAGAGGCTTGTAAATTGTCTCACAGTTAGAGCAAGAAGGAAGACCTTGAAATGGAACAGGGACCTGAGAATAGGCATATGTACAATTAGCTCAGAGGTGGATGATATCTCCCTTACATTCACACTTCACTTTGCAGGTTCCCTGTGAGAAAGGATGACAGCGATTACCAACATCTTCCCATGGCTGTTGTGGGTCACATGGATGACCAGAGGCCACATCATTAGTAGGGAGCTCAACCTGGACTCTGGAATTAGATGGTCACACTGACAGCATCCATCTCTCTCTGCCTTCTGACTGTGTAGGGAACATGAGTAGCTGCTACACATTCCTGATAGAACAGCTAAAGCTACTCTCGCCATCACACCTCCCTGCAGAGTGGACTGTGCTCTTTAAGTGTAAGCCAAAAGACACCTGTTGTTCTTTAAGTCACTTTTCATAGGTCATAGCAGAAAGGACAGTAACTGTATAACCTCTCATTCCGTGTCCAGCAGCAGTATCTCTATAAGGTATACATCCAGAATTAATTGCTCCCACCATTGGAGTTTAGGATAAATTCCATCCTAGAGAGTGTTTCAGTCCTAGCTGTAATTTCTGTCAATGTTACCTCATCGGGAAAAATGGTCTCTACATATATACACTCTAAATTGGGGTCATATTAAATTGCCCATAATCTGATATAAGAAGAGGGTTACACACACACACACACACACACACACACACACTGTCATGTAACCATGGAGGTAGAGATTTGGGTTATTTATCAACAAACTAAGGAATTTCAGCATGGCTGGCTACCAGAAGGCACTAGGAAGGGGCTAAGAAGAATCCTTCCTCAAAGCCTTCACTAGGACTTCGATTTCAGACACACACACCTCCCCCAGAACTGTGGGGCAGTAAGCTTATATTATTTTAAGGCAGAAGGTTTGTGGCACATTGTTCTAGTATCCTTAGTAATGGGACACACAGAATGTCTAATTTTGTATTAGGAATTCCCAAGTTGTTTTTTACTTTTGTAATCATAAATTCTGAGCCTCAGGGGCAGGGTGAATGATTGTGCCTGCTATATATATAATGCATGCAGGCCCAGGAGAAATGACTGCTCTATACTGAACATAAATATATTGTTTCAGTAATTAATATAAAAAGGTTAATTAGTTGAAGGAAAACAGTTCTTTACAGTGTGAGAGCATGCATGTATGTGTGTACTTAGTCAAGAAGGGCACTCTCCCTACGGAAAGATTTTTGCATAGACAGAGTTTGATATGAGGGTTTCTCCTCTGTTTGACAAGGGCATTACAAATATTTCATGACATTGTTTGAATACTCGAGAGTCTAAGAAGCTTGTTCAGTTTTTATTGAAATTCGAAGTATTATCTGAGGAAGTGATCACGATTTCAATTTTGACTATGACCATATAACATCCCAGCAATTCCTCCTCAGTCATGTCTGTATGAATTAACACAGCAGCCTCAGAAAACTTGTTAGCCTCCCAGTAAGAAAGGTCAACATTTAGTCAAAACACTTCATTGTGGCAAAGCTCTAGAAGACTGGCTTTGTGTGTGTATCCACAGCTGCCTGAATTAACTGAAAATCTTTTTTGCTAATTCCACACATTTCTCATCGTCGAAAGGCTTCCTCTGGCTCCCAGGCTGAAGAAACTTCTTGACTGTGGGGAGGTTGCTGACTCTGGTTCTCAGGGCCTGCAACAGACAAAGCAGAGCCTCAGAGAGCAGCTGAAGGACGAGTTATTGTTTGCCCTGCCCTGTGCCTCTGCCAGTCAAACGACCAACAGAGCCCCTCCATCAGCACCAGGGTGGAGGTTGGAGACAGACACCCAGAGAGAGTGAAGATGAGAGGAAGTGCACTGGCTGGTTTTGTGTCAACTTGACACAGGCTGGAGTTATCACAGAGAAAGGAGCTTCAAGTGAGGAAGTGCCTCCAATGAGATCCAGCTGTAAGGCATTTTCTCAATTAGTGATCAAGGGGGTAGGGCTCCTTGTAGGTGGTGCCATCGCTGGGCTGGTAGTCTTGGGTTCTATAAGAAAGCAAGCTGAGCAAGTCAGGGGAAGCAAGCCAGTAAGGAACGTCCCTCCATTGCCTCTGCATCAGCTCCTACTTCCTGACCTGCTTGAGTTCCAGTCCAGACTTCCTTTGGTGATGAACAGCAATGTAGAAATGTAAGCTGAATAAACCCTTTCCTCCCCAACTTGCTTCTTGGTTGTGATGTTTGTGCAGGAATAAAAACCCTGACTAAGACAGGAAGGAAATGGAGCTTTGCCCCAATATATGTTAAAGATTGATTTTGTCTGAGTTGTTCCCATTTTCTTTGCACATTAATCCTGCAGACTCATCACTTCTGTCAACTTTAAGGATGAACAATTTATTTCTCAGATACTGATACATAAACATATCCAAATAGATAAAAATGATGATTTGGGATAATAGCTTCAGAAATGGTAGTAGAAAGGAGAACAGGAGAGCCCGGATCCAGTCACTACCAACCTTTACTGAGAAAGAAAAAATGGGAGTAGCAGGGACTGGCAGTGTAGCCCAGTGGTACAGCACTTGCCCCATAGATGCAAGGTTTACTCATGAGCACCACAGAAAACAAAGGCAAATAAAAAGAGCAGGAGGGCTTAGGAATGGCTCAGTGGGCAAAGTGCCTGCTCTGCAAGCACGAGGATGTGAGTTTGATCCTGTGATCCACATATAACCTAGGAGAGTAGTATGTGTCTTTGACCAAGTGCTGTGGTGCGGAGGGTGGGGAGAGACAGCTCAGAAGTCCATTGGACAGCCAGCCTAGCTGAATTGATGAGCTCCAGGCTCAGTGACAGGCTATACCTCAAAGAATAAAATAAATAAATAAATGAATAAATAAATAAATAAATAAGGAAGGTGGAATGTGATCTAGGAAGTGAAGCCACTCTATAGAGAAATAGAGTGTTTGTTGATGTAGAAGGCTGAAGAAGACCTCTCCAGATAGGTTCAGCGTGGAAGGACAAAGCTGCACCTTTGATAGAGAGAATCCCATGAAATCAGGATCAAGTCCAAGGTGGGATAGGATGTGGAGAGAGAGAGTGGAATCCTGGGTTCTTTCCATTGTACAAGACAAAATATGTGTCCTGAGGTAGCATCCACTTCACACTTCCTCACGTAACAGGATTCTTTACATGTCTTGGAACTAGGGTCTAAAATCTCATTTTGTAGGTTTGGCTGGAGGAGAGGGGTAGTTGTGCAGGCAGGAAGAAACTGGAATGTTGTGGGTGGTCCTGATGCTGTTTGTATTCTGATGGGAATTCTGTTTCCCCAAGAGGGGCTGCCCCTGATGAGCAGCCCATCTTGAACTCAGGTGATCTCATGTGTACCTTCTCTCTATTTTAACTGGTTAATAAAGTCTAGAGCCTGTGATTGGGCAGTGGAGGGGAAAGATGGGACTGCAAGTTTGAGAGTGGGGGCAGGTAGAGAGGAGAAAAGAACGAGAGGGAAAGGAGAGAAGATGAAAAAGAGAAAGAAGGAGTCATGATGGACTAGAACCACGTGGCCAGGAGAAAATGAAAGGAGCATTGCTGAATTGCTGGGGAATAAGTTAGTATAGTGTTAGATGTGCCCAATCTAGGCATCTAACTTATAATTATAATACCTGGACTGTGTGGTTTTATATGGGCTTATTGGAGCTGGAAATTCCAGCAACACTGGAACTTACATCACTGTTAATCTTCTTGTTAAAATATTGGATTCAGTGACATAAATACAGCATTGGCTGTCCTAGATGAAGCAGAGTACCTTTAGTAGAGGGAAGTTGTCCACAACACCCGGGTCCAGCTCTTCCACATGGTAGAGAAGTTCAACCAGGTAAACATCAGCCCTGCTCAGCCTGTTGCCAACAAGATAATCTTGTCCATGGCTCTTCAACACCTGAGGAATCCAAGATGTTACTTAGATCTTAAAGACAACTGGCATCAGACGGGGGCCCCTTGAGTTCTCCTGAGCCTCTCATATCAAATGTCCCTTTGCTCTCTTGTCAGGTGCATATGGAGCCCCATTCTTGTCTCTAGGCCCTGGCTCATGATATAATCAAGAAGCAGATCTCTGTCCATCCTTCTATCATCTGTCCTTCCCTACATCTTAGAGGTGTGCCAAGCTCCTAGCTCCAGCTGCACTATTTCTTCCTACCCACCCTAAAGGGGTGAAGCCCTGACAAGTAGGGGTGACCCCTCTCTGTACTCTGTAGTCTCTTTGTGGGAAGTGACTTCACTGTGTGACTGTACCCCTCACACATGCATAGACCGTTTCAGTGACTACCTTCCTCCTCTCTGCTTGACAGTGTTCTCATGTCTATGACATCTACAGTAAGCCTGGACTGTCATCTCTTTATGTTATGGGATCCTCAGCACTGCTGAAGCATCAAAGGGTTAACTGCATACATGTCTACAATTAATTTTTAAATGCTAGAAAAGAAATACCATGGCTAACTAGTGGAAAGAAGAGTGTGTGGACAGAGATGGGGAGGAATGAATACATACAAGAAAGCCAGCGCCACAGAATGTTGGCTTTGCCATCAAATACAAAGTGTGTTCTTTAAACTTACTTTGTTTCTTTCTTTCTGTCTTCCTTCCTTCCCTCTCTCCTTCCTTCTCTCCTCCTTCCTCTCTTTCTTTCCTTTCCTCCCTCCCTCCCCCTTCCTTCCTTTTTTTCTTTTCTCTCTCTCTCTCTCTCTCTCTCTCTCTCTCTCTCTCTCTCTCTTTCTCTTTCTCTCTCTCTTTCTTCCTTTCCTTCTTCATATTTTGGATACAAGGTTTCATATAGCCCAGGTTTGCCTCAAACTCACTCTGTTTTAGTCATGTCTTGCATAACAGAATCTTAGCAGAGCCATACGATCCAGCATGAATTCTGGAATGAAGGCACCTAGGGGCTTTGAAGTGGCCTTTAATAGTCAGTGGTTGTTACTTGAGATTTTATGAGGTTGCTCTTCTGAAGGACTCTTAAAGCCTTTGCATCACTTAGTCCTGAGACATACCTGGTAAACCAGGGACTCTTTCTCTCATATATCTGAGAATTGCTTAGGTAATGGTTTCTTCAGGCAACCCCCTAGATCAGATAAGAGGTTTTGGTACATGGAAATTGATTTCCTAAAAAGCCTCTTGTGTAACAAAAAGATGCTCTGAAAAACTGGGTTCGGAGTTCAATTTATCTGCTGCTGAGAAACCAAAGTTCAATCCTGTAGTAGCTCTTTTTTGGATCAATTCTCCTGTGTAACCCAAAATACAGACAGCCTTGAACTGATCTCCAGCCCATAGCAAGACTCTGTTAGTAAGTAGGACCCTTGAGAGGGAAATGGATCTTACAGGTTAAGTGCTCATGAATGGCATCCCTGCTCCCAACAAGCAGACTCCAGAGACTTCCCATACCACAATTGAAGACAGAGAAGACAGGCATCCACAAAATAAGGAACAAGTTTGACCAAACATCTGCACGGTCTTGATTTTATACCCATCATATGGCTTAATTCACACAGTGCTTGGCATTTCGTTGTAACAACTTTGGCTGCTCGAGACTGTCCCCCGAGGACTACTAGACCCTCTGGATGTGTAGAAGGTCAGCTTCCACTCACCTTTTCATAGGCAGGGAAGTAACGGTTCCTTGCTTTGTCTTTGATCTTGGCAAGGCTTGCCTCTTTCTCCTCAGGAGGAATGTAAGGGTAATGGAGAACTATTTCATCCAGATCTGCCACACCTTCTGTGTACATGTCAATGCTGAAAAACAAACAAGCATTTTGCCAAAGCTCTCTTTCTTCAGATTTCATTGCCTAAGGATATAAACAGGTGTGGTAAAATAGTTCACCCCAGATGGTGCTATGGAGACAGTAATAGTAATCTGATTTTATTTGCAGATTAGCAATTCTTTTAGACTTTTAAAAAAATGACAATAGCTCTCTATGTAATTCTGGCTGGCCTATAATTTATTATGGTGACAGGTGGTCCTTAAATTCACAACAGTTTTCCTGCCTTTGTCACCCAGTTCAGGGATTAAAGGCAAACTCTACCACATCCAGTAACATTTTTTTTTTTAACATTATAAATAGCACATCTGAGTACATTCCTGTGCAATTGTTCCTGAGCAAGTATTTTCATTCCTCTTGTGTATTTATCTATTAATGGAACTGCTGGTGACTTGATATTTAGCCTTTTGAGAAACAACGCAGAGTTCCACAGAGGACATTAGCTTAAGTGAGTGATTCTATCACAGGAGAAAAGAGACCTTGTGATCAGTCTTGGCAGTTCCAAGGAGCCTTCAGTTCCCACAAAAAGCTTCATGCAACCCTGGTGTCTCTGTTTATGAGCCACAAGCAGGCTGACTGTATGTAGATTTAGATGGTAACCTAGTGTTATAGTTATCATTATATGTCTTGTAATGGCCAGAACTAGAAGGTCAGCTCTTTGGATCCCTTCTTTACTGTCAAAGACTTGGCCTATGTCTGAAGTTATTTTCTAGAATATCACTTCTAAAGATTAAACAAATCTTTTGGAAACATGATTCCAACATCTCCTATTCTACAATGACACATCTCTAACCCCTCATAGTCTACCCCCCCCCTCCATCTCCATGGAACTCCTCCTAACTGATGTCAGTAGATGTACACCTAAGCACACAACACCATTGTGTTCATGAATCTCTTGCCATGGTTCTGTTCACTTAAGAGAGGATGAAATCTTTTCCAGAGAAAGTCTATCATACAAGGCTCTCTCCTTCATGTCCTTTCCATAGAGGTTGTATTTGGAGGCAATGTAGTTGAGAATGGCTCTTGTCTGCACCAACTTCATTCCATCAATCTCTACCATGGGCACTTGCTGGAACATCAAACTGCCATCTATTGAATGAAGCAAAGAGAAAGGAGAATAAGTCATAAAATCTATGGTTACATACATTCAAGACAAAATATTTGATCAGATGACTGAAAATTTAAAAACTAATTACTTGGTAACTTTCAATGAAACAGCATTTAATTTTTGGTTTCCTGCCTCTTTAGTGTCTTCTAAGATGTAGACTATTATTTTATTGGTGTTTTTTATTTCTTACCGTGAACACTAATACTGTATCTGTTGACAGGATGTGACGTGTTTATTTCAACTTCATGTATATTTTAGGAAGAAGGTGAAGGAGGTATAATTGTACTGTCAACAGGTTTCCTTACAAAAAAAGAGTTAGTCCTAAAGTTTTCAAGTTATTTGTGACATCAAAGAAAAATTATGAACCTGCTTCTATGTAGGTTCCTGTGTGTTTAACATTAAGGGGTAGTGCATGCTTTTCAATTAGCACCAAGGGACACGTGACCCTCACCCATAGGTGCTACCCTCCCTCTTTCTCCCCTTATCCTCTTTCTTCCTTTTTTTTAAGATTTACTTATTTTATGTATATCAGTACACTGTAGCTGTCTTCAGACACACCAGAAGAGGGCATCAGATCCCATTATAGATGGTTGTGGGCCACCATGTGGTTGCTGAGAATTGAACTCAGGACCTCTGGAAGAGCACTCTCTCCAGCCCATATCCTCTTTCATAGACTTCCACAAAACTAGCATAATCTTTCTGTTAATCCCAGAATTCAGTATTATAGCGAATTAGTTTGTTAAGCCTGTTAGAACTCAAGGTCAGTGATTGACATATTTGTTCCTGGCATCCAGTGAGTTGTATGTGGATAGAGGTCACTGTGGGAGCCTGAGCTAACTACAGTGAGCATGTGGAAGTAGAGAAGGGACATCCGTGGGGATCTGGGGATGGTTTCTTGGCAGACACAAAGAGCTTTTCAGCTCCGTTAACCGAGAGATTTTCAGATCTGCTCATAGAGAACTGTGACTTACAATCCAACACGTTATCCATCAATGAACACAAGAATTAGGTAGGTATGTTAATGTTTAAAGCTTCCACCAGAAACTCCTCTCAGGAACATTTAGGTCAGTTTCTTACCATTTCTTAACCTTGCCAGGTCATCCTGAGTTTTCAGAAATTGTTCTTCAAACTAGAAAACAGAAAGGGTAAATAAGTCTTTATCAATTAATTTCACTTTTCACTTTAAAGGCTCCTGTCCATAGAATATATGAAATAAGAAAGCTATTTTTTTTAACTTGTCATGTACGCAGGTGAGCTAGTCATGGCTTACAGAAACTTATAGCAGGACTCCTTTTAGGAAAGGAGCTGTGGTCACATCTCATTGCTTCTCCTTACTGTAGTTGATGTCATCTTTCCCAGGACTCTCCCTGTGTTGCTGAGTAAGTCATGACTTACAGGAGTGCCCATGGAAGGGAAATTCTGATCATTTCTTCTGGCTATGCATTTGTAATATTTCATCCAATCCAAAGTGGGGTCGGAAGGACCATTGTGTGTCTCCAAAATGGAATAGGGCACAAGCCTGTGTCTAACATTCTGTCAATAGGCTTCTGCTGTACTTAACAAGACTTACCTCCTCGGGAGCCCTGCTGTGGGTGGGTGGAGCACTTCCTGTTTGCTACTCTAGTCTCACAAGCAAAGTTGCCTCTCCTGGAAAATGGGAGCACAATTCTATAGAGTTCCTGATGTAAGAAGGAATTAATGCCCCACACTATTTTTTGTCACTTAGATCTTTGGGTTCTGACACGGCTTTGTGAGTTGGGTATGTCCTTCTGAATGTATTAGGTTCTTTACATCGGCAATGCTACTAAAAGTGTTCCTGTGTCTCGGTACCCTAATCCTTAGCATGCATTTACTTACAATGTCTGTTTTTGGTTGATCTCAAGACTAAATCACTAAGACATGCAAGCCACCTATAAAATCACCAGTTGTATATTAAATACTCAGTAAGCGTAAGGCACCATTAGGATTTGTCAAAAACTTTTTTATTGATTCTTCAGGAATGTCAAATCAGCTTCAATCACTGGCTCACGATCTCCAGTCTAAGCACTGTGTGGGGTAAGTGCTTTAAACATTTATAATCTATTTATGTTTACATATATAAATATTTATCATAGCACTATATTTGGTACAGTATTTACAAAATTGTAACTAGAAACAATAAGTTATGTCAGTTGGCCTATGAACATTTAATATTATATCCCATATTTTCCTCTAAATGTAGGATGTTTAAATAACAACTGCCAAAAAATAGAACCTCATTGTTAAAGAGGATGTGATTTTTTTTTTAATCTCTTTGTAGGGCGATGGAAGATGGTTATTGGTTGTTTTTATTTATTAACCTTATCTTTTAATTGTTTTTTAGATAATACATAAAGAGGTCTACTTCATTACGCTTCACACACAGGTATGCATGTGTATGATTGTATTTTGTTCTCATTAATCTCCCATCCCAACTCCCTTAACCTCCTCTCTTATGCCTCTTCTTCATTCTTAAAGAGTTCAATGTGGTTTTCCTCAACACAGGAATGGGGCTGTGAAAAGAGATTCCAGTGTATGCACAGAGGGTGTTGGATTTCTAGATCCCATGTAAAACAGCTGTGTGTGGTGGTACATGCCTGTGATCCCAGAGCTGGAAAAACGCAGATGTTTCCTGGCCAACCAACCTAGCTTACTTGGTAAGCTCTAGGCTAGTGAAAGAACTTGTCTTTAAGCAAACCAACCCAAAACAAACAAAAACCAAAATAAAACAATCAATGGTGACTGGAACCCAAGAAATTAGATGTAATGATATCCTCCAGCCACACATGACCCTTACCACATACACATATGCATCTATATACCCAGACAGACATACACAAATCACAAAACATAGAATCTGTGTAAAAACCAACTACAATACATGAAAACACTAAACATTAAAGGACCCTAACAATATCAAGAAGGTGATGTTCATGTTTCTATTTTTGCTCTAAATGGCATAGCTTTTAGCTTTACCTTTTTATTTACAGTTTAAATGTACTTATAATTTAAATGAAAAGAAAGTGTATTCTTATAGTTTGAGATTTATTTTTATTGTCTTTTGTGTATGTGTGTGTATGTGTGTGAGATATGTGTGGGTGATGTGTGTGTATTTGTGTGTGTGAAATGGAAATATGTGTGTATACATGTTTGTGTGTGTGTGTGTGTGAGATGTGTGTGTGATGTGTGCATGTGTGTGTGTATGTGTATATGTGTGTGTGTGTTGTGTGATGTATATGTGTGTATGTGTGTGTGATGTGTGTATGTGTGCGTGTGAGTTTGTGTGTGTGTGTATGTGTGTGTGTGTGTGTGTGTGTGTGTGTGTGTGATGTGTACAGAGAGGGTGATAGAAGGTACAGGTCTGGACCTGGAGTTACAAGTGGTTTTGAGCTGCCACAGGGGGACGCTGGGAATTGAACTCAGATGCTCTGGAAGAGTAGCAAATGCTTTTAACTGCTGGTCCATCTCTCCAGCCTATATTTTAATGTTTATGATCATTGATGAAAACAATAATCTATTGGGACAAATCTGTGCATCACTTAAGAGTTGGCCGTTTTTATCTTAGGTCATTCAGTAAGGTACTTTGTCAGTTCATGTGAGGAAAGTGTTTGATACAAGCAATTTCAGGTTCCACTTAAAATCATTCAG
>NW_022196896.1:50198161-50209247 GCF_008632895.1 Mastomys coucha
CAGAGAAGAACAAAGACAAGAAGGATCTGTAGCCTCAGAAGCGAGCACATCAAACCCAGAGTATGTGGCTAACCCAGCCATGGCCCCGGCAGCAGGCACTGTTCAGCCCTTTGGCTATTAAGCTGTATTTGATCAAAAGCAGACATCAGACTTCAGAAGATATGCTTGACCACATGGAGAGAGTATGCTAAGAATTATTCAGTTGTCCCTAAAATAACCAAATTCTCCCCACAGACACACAATGCTAATTCCTTCCTTCTTCTAAGTCTGCTTCTGTATTTCAATGTGAAATCAAAGAAAAGAGGTGGGTGTCATTGAGTTCATTTTAGGGAATATAGGATCAAGCTAAGGCTGTCCATGTCTGCCATGCTGAGTATTCTTGTCAGCTCATCTTCATTTTATCCAAATTTTAAAAATCCACCTAATGGGATTACTAAAAATTTTTAGTAATTACTAAAAATTTCAGTGCACAGCTGGAAAGACAGAGGTTTATGGAATAAATAGCTTGCCCAAAGCACTGTTCCGGTTTTAACTCATCCATTCAAAATCTAACTCTAGGTTTTATTTCCTATGGTATTGATTTTCAAAATGAGTGTGGAAATCTCTAGGAGGGCTATGAAATCCACTATTTTTTTAATGGACTAGGAAAAAGATAAGAAGTACTAGAGTGCAGAATGGTTAAGTAGGCAGATATGCTTTTAGTCTTAGTGTGGGTATGTTGTATGGATGGATATATGCATGTCCATTTGCTCAATTGGTCATTACTAATAAGTAAGAGATCTTGATTGAATCCAGTAAGGATATTTGACAGCTCCTCATCTCAGGCTGATTGGAGGCAGGACACAGCACACACACACACACACACACACACACACACACACACACGCACATGCACATGCACACACACACACACACACACGCACATGCACACACACACACGCACATGCACACACACACACACAAATAAAAATAAATAAATATTAAGAGCAATAGCTCCTGGGATAGACGAGACCAGCAATGAAGTAATGGATATAAACTAAACACCCAGGAGTCACTGGGGCCAGATACTCCAATGTTGGACTTGGGGAAACATACTTTCCTTCTACAGATCCCAATAACTGTTATAAAACATTCTATTTCTTCTTGAAGAGTTTTTGATATTGTACAGTGTTGCGGGAAATAATTTTAAAATGCAATTCATGCTATACTGGCAGGCCCTGGCGGGCCTGTCCTCATCTCATGGAGACTCTCTGACTTAGAGCTTTGAAATCTCTCCAGGCAACTCAGGTCGCTACCATGCCAACCTCATGCTTCAAAATTCTCTCAGCATTTTGGATTTCACTTCTTGCAAACTCACGATTTGACGAGGTACCTTTCTCTCTGGAATCCAGTTGAGCTCCTGAACACCACACTAACTTAGTTCAAAATCAATGGTAACTCAGTTGCTGGGCGCAACAATGAGAATCCTAATCTTATAAGCCATCTAAACCAGGGACCAATTGTAGCTACATCTTATCCTCCCGTGTCCCTGTCCAAGAGCCCGTACCCTTCTCCTGCCTCTTCTCTTCTCTCTGACCCAGAAGTCCCAGCTTCTTGCCCAGTAATTGGTTTCTTTATTCATTAGAAGGGTCACATGAAGTCCTGAGTACATGATTCACTCCTAGTCTCAGACAGCCCCAATTAGAGAAACTGAATTAACATCAAAATACAAACAATACCAGGGCTATCCACAACAATACAGTTGGAAACACTATCTTTGTCTTTACTAACATGTAGTTTTGTAGATAAGGAAGGGAGAGAAAGAGAAGAAGGTGGAGGGAGGAGGAGTATTTGGTACAAAGAAGGAGACTAGCAGAAGAGAGAAGGCAAGAAAGGGCAGCAAAAAAGTACTGTCAAAGTATAGTGATGCTTAATGGAAAGTATCCTAACAAACTCAGTTAAGTTCTGTTGTCTCCCCCCTAATGCTGCTCAATGCTGCGGAGTTCTGAAAGTGAAAGTGAACTGAGAGCCTCGGGCTGAAGCCGGCCACCTGTGGTGCAAGACACAAACACTGCAGCTCCTCCTGAAATCAAAAGATGGACTTACAACTAACTTCTGCTAAGACTCCTGTTTGAAGTCTTTGCTCACTGTAAACAGACTGATTGCCTACGCTGTAATACTACTGAGAACCGGGCATCTTCACGTCTGCTGTTGTATTTACATTATGCATATATTATGATTAGATATTGTGGTTTCACTTTGGTGCCTGGATATAAAAACCCATTTTACCCCAAGTAAAGCACGCTTTGATACATTTACTTGGTGTCTCTCTGTTCTTTGTTCTTGGCCCGTTTATTTCCACAGGTCTGGTCTACCCTCTAGTTTGAAGTTACCCACAATCCCGAGTAGATCCGCTGGCCAAACACTACAAAGTTCAATTGAGTATACTCAATTTTTCTATAAAAGAAAAAATGCTTGTATATACTCATCTTATGTGTATTGGCAGAGAGAAGAGGGGGTAACTCTCTTAACAATAGCTATCCACATGTAGGTGTGTTAGATTTGTACTTATAATTGTCTAAAGGATTTAGAGGTCAGGCAACAGGTTTGGCATGCTTGCTTTTATCCAAGGAGTTCCCCATAAAACTAGATTGTATGTGGTTTATGAGATCCATTGCACTGTTCTATCATCTGATAAGACAGAATACAGTTCAAAAAAGGTCAATGATCAAAGCATGGGGTTTGACTATAAACATAACTCATAATGTTAATCAAAATCTCAGGCAGCAGAGGGGAGAAATTCTTTTTTAAAAAAAATTTATATATTGATAGTAGATTATTTTTCTCATACAATATATCTTTTTATTAGATATTGTCTTTACATGTCATATGATTTCTCCTTTCCCAGTTTCCCCTCCAAAAAAACAAAAAAAAAACAAAAAAACAACAAGCCCTTGGTAAGCTGCTCTTGGCACAGTGGATGATTCTACATCTGTGTGCATTTGAGCAAAAATAGTTGGACTCAGTGAGTGCAAGAAGATGACAGGAGCCGGGCGGTGGTGGCGCACGCCTTTAGTCCCAGCACTTGGGAGGCAGAGGCAGGCGGATTTCTGAGTTCGAGGCCAGCCTGGTCTACAGAGTGAGTTCCAGTACAGCCAAGGCTACTCAGAGAAACCCTGTCTTGAAAAACAAAACAAAACAAAAAAAGATGACAGGAAGTGGGAGGGTGTTATGTTTGAGAGGGGAATCAGATGGAGTTGGAAGAAAGGAGGGAGGGAGGGAGGGAGGAAAGGAGGGAGAGGGGAGTGAACATGGCCAAGATATCTTGCATATATAATGAAATTAAGTGGTTTAAGAGATCCATTGCACTGTTCTATCGTCTGATAAGACAGAATACAGTTCAAAAAAGGTCAATGATAAAAGCATGGGGTTTGACTGTAAACATAATTCATAACGTCAATCAAAATCTCAGGCAGCAGAGGGGAGAACCTCTTTTTTTTATTTTTTAAAAAATTTTATTTATTGAAAGTAGATTATTTTTCTCATACAGTATATCTTTTTTTATTAGATATTGTCTTTATTTACATGTCATATGATTTCTCCTTTCCCAGTTTCCCCTCCAAAAAGAAAAACAAAAAACAAGAAGAAACCCCTGCTGTCTTCCCCCTCCCTCTGCTTGCCACCCCACCCTCTCCCACTTATTGGCCCTGGCATTCCCCTACACTGGGGCACAGAATCTTCACAGGGCCGAGGTCCTCTTGGGAGAACGTCTTTTCTTCCTCGTCTATTTAATTCTCTTCGTCCTTGAGGCTTGCCTCAGCATCACAATTCACAATTGCACATTGGTTTCTTCTATAGAAAAAGCAACTCTAGCCTAAGTCCCCTGCTTCCCTGGACAAAATCTGAACTTGTCTAGGCTGTTTCCAGCTCTCTTCTCTCCTTCTGAAGTTAGTTTGCCTCTGGGAATTAAATTCCTATACCATAATTTTCTAGATCCTTCCTTTTTACATCTCTGCATCCATGTATCCAGCAGAAATGGACTCAAAAATTCTTAGACTGTCCTTGAAGGAAGTACACCAAGTCTGCATAATGTAAATATAAAAGAGATGTTTGCTTGTGCTAAAGCATTTTCTAGGTACCTAAGGGGTATGTGTATGCGCGTGGGTGTGTGTGATATAGGAAAATTGATTTGATTCAGTACTTACCTTGTTAAAAAGCTGTTCCCTCTAAGTTCCACACCAAGTTAAGAGTTCCCGAAGATTCCTAAGTGGTTTATTACATTTGAATAAGCCCTTCCCAGTTAATGGGAGACAGTCCAATAAAGGGAAAGCTACTCCCACAGTGTCTTCAGGCCAGAGGTTTCTATGAGAGATTAGAAGAAAAATGCAAAGTCATGCCTGAGTTGCGGAACAGTTGGTTAATGTGTTTCCTTTTCAGTGCTGCCAGCCAAAAGCTGGAAAGAAATCTTTCAACAAATTTAACTCTTTGGGAGTCAGTGTAAATGGAATTTTTCAGGAAACTTCCTGTGAGGTTTCATGGGCAAGTGGAAAGTCCTTGTTGACTAAGCTGGGAGATGCTATATAGAGCATGTTGATGCCCCTAGGGAGTATTTCTGTTGCCTGGTCATTGTAGGGGTGTGCTTATGCTAAATAGAAATGTTTTCCTTGAACTTCACATTGGCATGGGTGTCCTGGATTTTACCTTCTCCCCAAAAGGTTTTTGCATGTGCTCTGTGTTCAGTTAGACTCCTCCACCCTCGGCTATTATTTAATTTTTTCAATTATTATGTCTTGAAATTTATTTTCACTTGTGTTTCATTTTTTATATACTATAACATGATATGTTTAATATGATTAATGGGTTTTGTGTGTATCAAGTCCTTGGAAATGGGCACAAAATATGTCCTTAGTACCTACTCAGTAAATTAGTGTACAATGTTTATAACAATTTTAACAGAAAGTGAAGTAGTATTTAAAAAATCCAAATTATCCATCATTTTCACTCATTAATTGCCACTTTTTGTCAACTATACTGTAGAGTAAGTTATCATACACCCATGTCCAAATCCCAGGATATTGTAAATATGAATTGAATTTGAAAAGTTTTTTTACAGATAGATATATTTAATAGGTGATGAATCAGTCTCTAATAATCTACATAAAACTTTCAATCTGGTGGCAGGTACCTGCATAGAAGCAGAAGGAAATGTGAACAAGGCGAGCAGGTAGAGAAAAAAGAAAGAGCTCAATGTCATTTTCTACCAACATCTTTCCTGAATTCATTAAACATATACAGGTGTTTTGTCTACAGGTATCCTTGGTACCCACAAAAGCAAGAAGAGGTCATCAGATCCCTTGGCCTGGAGTTTTGGATGGCAGTGAACTGCCACGTGGCTGCTGGGATTCAAACTCAGGTCTTCTGAAAGCGCAGCCAGTGCTGTTACACTGAACCATCTCTCCAGTACCCACAAAGATACCTTAAAGACATTAATTTCCAATAACTCCTGTTTCTGCATGATGACATTAGACTCTTACTTTTCTGAGACAGGGTTTCTCTGTGTTGTCCTAGAACTAGCTCTGTGGACCAGGCTGGCCTTGAACTCCACCTGCCTCTGCTTTCTGAATGATGGGATTAAAGGCATGCACCACCAACACCAGCTCTTAATTTTTTGGTCTTATACCATCTAGTGGATGACAATGTGTCAGATGCCAACTCACTGGGATCTCTAAGTAGGTAAGATGAAAACAGAAATAAGATGAAACCATGTACATGGAGGTGAGATAGGAATGACTACAGTCTGACCACAGCCACCATGGCCAATTCCCACAGATAAAGCTGAGAGACTAAGGAAGGGGAAGGAATGTGCATACAGTGGTCTGTGCAGAGAACAGCAGTATATCTCACAGTAACAGCCTGGGCTGAGAGAGGAGACGGGATGGATACAGTGTGCAAGACCAAGGCAGACCTGGGATGAAGGTGTGAGATCTGGAAAGGACCTATGTTCTCATCCACTCTCCTTCCCTGTAATAGCCTAAAGGAAGTTCTTCCACATGAATATGTATAGATCACATACATGTTATTCTTTTCATTTATTAACACTGTTCAAGAATTCTTGCCCTTTAATATGTGAAAGGTATTAGATAGGGTCACTTTTAGGACTAACTTAAGCTGTCCCAATCAGAGTCCATTTCTAAAGTAAATATAGCCAGGCATGACCAGATGCACTTCCTTCTGCCCCATCAGCAGCCGTAGTCTGTAGCCTTGCTCACAATCATGTAGCCAAACCATTCAGGCATAAATGCACATCACGAGGGATGGTTCTTCTTTATGGTACGTTCTTGGGAATTTTTGAAATGCCTTCTTTGGTACAAACCTATTAGTAGCCACTCTGAGATTTGATCAAACAAGCCTCATGTATCCGTATCCCCGGGATGAGACATTGCTGTGCTTGGCAGGTTCTCAGGTTGTGGTAATAACAGACGTATGAGGATTAGTGTGATGAGAAAGAACTGAAGAAGCAATATTTATTTTAAAACTTTTAATGATGCCCCTCAATGCTGGTCTACGGTTTCTTGTATTTCTCATTAGTCTATGAAGAAACCTAGTGAGCTACTGGCATCCATCACTAAAGATCAAGACAACCCTAAGAAATTTTCCTTTTCTTCATCGTATGAACATCGTGGACTGTACCTAAGCAGAGGAGGCCAGAGATTGCACAGGGCCCCTTGACATAAACATTGGAGATATAGTTAACTGAAGATGTGAGGCACCTGCTGGCAAACACACCATAATCAGCAGAATTACACTTTAAATAACAGCAAACAGTATATCTCACAAATATACAAACCAAAGTCAGTTGCTTCCTGTCCTTATCAAAAGCTATGAATTGAGGCTAGAGACACAGATCAGCAGTTCAGAGCACATTCTAAACTGAGTTGGCTTCCCAGCACCTACACACAGTAGCTTACAACCACCTATGATTCCAGGAGCAACCAACAGCTCAGATTCCCGCAGGCTCCGGCACTTACATATACATAGCCACACACAGAGATGCATACATAAACATAATAGGACATAATAAAGAAGTCTTCTGAAATTCATTTGGAGGACTGGAGAGATGGCTCAGCCATTAAGAACAATAGTTGCTCTTTCAGAAGATACAGGTCCAGTGCCCAACACCCACATGGCAACACATGATGTTCTGTATAGCCAATTTCAGAGGCTTTGACATTGTTTTCTGTCTTCTGTGAGTACCAGAAATAGGTGTAGTATCCAAACATACAAGCAGATAAAACACTCAAACACATAAAAATTCAAAACAAATCTTAAAGAATAAGTGTTAAGGATTGTATATAATTGCATACTCTGTATTATTCTAGAATGCTTGGTGCAATTGTTTACACTAAAATTACCACAAATTTGTGCCTAGTGTACTGTATTTTGATATACAATGGCTGTGTTGTATTATATGATCAAAACTGTCCACCTCTACTCTAATCATACAGTACCACTGTCAGTCATGTGGCTCATCATGGGTTGAAATGTTATTGAGTGCATGGTCATATTTGTTGCAACCTCGATCTTATAGCTAATGGGACCATGTAAAGTGAGGCAAGAGTCAAAGTCTACACTTACAGACTAGCCACTTATGGACATGAAAATGCATGCCCAATGTGTAGGAGTAAAACAAAGGCAGTTTGAGAGTCACAGAGACCAGGTCCCTAGGATCCAGAGGCTATCGCTGATGGTAGAGATGAGGATGAGGAGACAGCATCCACTCTGCAACTCCTTGGCTGTCAAGCCACATTGGAGTTCCAAGTAAAACTTAGACTGAGTTCAATGCCAGTTTAGAGTTTCACATTCTAAGCCTAGCTGCTAATTCCCTGCTCATGCCAGAAATCTGTGTTCTGCCTATGGAGGTTGTATTTTGCTTTCTGGTTTAGGAAAAGGGGGATGCTCTTGCATTCACTTACTCACTAAGTGTGGATGAATGGGATGAAGAGAACATTTGGTAGGTACCAGTCATACACTGGTCAAGGTCACGAATTTACCTTCATTTTTCCCTAGAAGAATTAATGAAAGCAGTGACTTGCCTAACTCATGAGCTGTGCTAGCAGCTGTAACTACAAGAGGAGTCCAATCCCAGGTAATGACTGTCCCTGCGGTTCTCAACCTGTAGGTCATGACCCCCTTGTAGTCGCCTATCAGATATTCACATTAAATTTCATTACAGAAGCAAAATGACAGATAAGAAATAGCAACAAAATAATTTTTATGGTCAGGGGATCACTTCATTTGAAGAGCTGTACTAAAGGGTCAAAGAATTAGCAAGTGTCGGAAACTCTGGCCAAAGCAAAGCTTAGGATACAATTTGCTGGATCAGTAGAAAATGAGACAAGGAGGGGCTGTAGGCAGGGGTCTCACCTATGTTCTTCATTCACAGTCAGTACCCAGGAGCTACTCTCTGAGGCGACTCTCCTCCCCTCAGGGAAGGTGTTTTGTTCATCCAATTGATTTGCTTGGCGTAAGGAGTTCTCCATACCTAGTAAGCTGAAGTCGACCTTGATGTATAATGAAATTGCAGCATACCCTTGAAGGCAACCTCCTGCCACCCAGCTTCAAGCAAAACCACACCTCTCTCTTAATGGAAGGTCCTCTCCTGTCCTGTGCTCGCTCTGCGTGTCTTCCTTTCTCTGTTTTCAATACTGCCCGTGCCAGGGGCCAGAGCATTCTGATCTTTGTGCTTCAGATTGATGTCTTACATATGGTACAGTCAGAAGCAGGAAGATCTACAAAGCTAGTTTTTAAAGTATTTTTATTCTATGTGTGTAAGTCTCCTTTATGTAGGTCTGTGTACCATATGTGAGCATATGGTGCTCAAGGAACATAGAAGAAGATATTGGGTAACCCTAGAACTGAACATACAGATCATTGTATCCACATGGGACTACTGGGTCCTCTGGAAGGACAGCAGCGATTTTGCTGACCCATCTCTCAAGCTTATATAACATTAGTTTTGCTGGATTTTTTGAAACAGTACTTTAGTTTTATATGTGTCCTGCATGTGAGTGTGTGCGTATGGACTGCTGTGAAGGGCTTTGTGATGGATAGACAAATGTCCTTTAATTCCAGTCAAGGGAATCTGATTGGTGCTCTGTCTCAGCAGTGTGGAAAGAGGACACAGAAAAGAACATGGCAATGAAAACCAAAGCCTCTGGGACACCTGTGGCTTGAAGAGAAACACAAGGAGTTAATTGGACTCAGCTAGAAATGGTTACATAATTTCCCACACTGTTACATAATGGTCGAGAAAGTACAACATGTGCTTAGAAAACATCCAGAAATTTTCTTCAAAATGGACATTGTGCAGAGCTCTAATTTTTTTTTTTATGAATGCCCAGTTTCCTTATTTAAAAAAATTGAATTCGTTCTTTCCTTTGGAGGCGCCATGCCCCAGCATAGGGGAATTCTAGGGCAGTGAAGTGGGAGTGGGTGGATGGGTGGGGGAAGCAGAGGGGAAGGGGGATAGGATAAGGGGTTTGTGGAGAGGAAATCAGTAAGGGGATAACATTTGAAATGTAAATAAAGAAAATAACCAGTAAAAAAATTAAAAAGATAATTTTATACATGTGTATATAGCATTGTTTGCTGTCGTTCCTACCCTGTAATAAAATCTCCCTCCCATCCCTATCATCCCCCCATCCCTCCTCCCTACAAGCCCATTTCCATACCCATGCCTTTTTGTTTCGTTTTGTGACTCATTTATTTCTTCCAGGACCAGCAGTGTGGCCATGGGTTTGGAGCTGTTCCTTGGAACCTGGTGTGTGTACCACTATGGTTTTTAAAGACAACTGAGGTCAAATACAGCCCCATCCTCAAGATTTGTCTGTTGCTAATAGTTCGGCCCCCTGAATCCCTTCCCTGATGTATGATAGGTCCAGTTTTGTGCCAGATTTGTGCAGGCAAGTGCAACTGCTGAGAGATCATGTTTGTAAATGCAGGTTTTGATAAGATATATTTCTGTATAACCAAAACAATTTCTAAAACCAAAGATGTGCCACCGTGTCTTAAGTATCTGTATTTCTAGATCATGGACTCATAGTTTAATATTTTTTTTAGGAAGATACAGAGCAGTACACTTGGCTTGTTTGCTTTGTAACTGGATATTCTGCACACAGTACTGGAGACTGTCCACTGTTCTTTCTGGCCAAGGAGGTGGAAGAAAGTCCAGCAGAAGGCAGGGCAGGGTGAAGCTGATACTGACAGGTGAGATGTATGACTGTTAGGGATTGCAGCTCAGACTACAGCAGTTTTCTGTTGTTAGTGACTAGGTGCCATGTTACAAAGGCTATGAAATAACACTCACTCACATGATATTTTATCGCAAAACTCTTCATTTGAAAGCACTTTCTCCTATTTATTATAAGAAGATTCCTAACCTGGATCATGATCTGGGGGGAAAGTGAGTATGGTTTCCAGGATCAGTAGAAAATGAGACCAAGTGAGATAAACTGACAGGTCTCAGTCATGTTCCTCCTTCATACTCAGTACACAAGAGTGGCTGTCCTCTCCGTAACCGCCATAAGAACTGGTCCTTATATTCTCAGAGGGAACCCACTCACCCATACTCACACACTGAGGGTCAGTTATAGGACTGTCCCTGGTGTCAGGTCAGCTCTCCAGTCCTCTACAGAGCCTTCCTAGTCTTCTGGAAACCTGCTCCAGATTTTTCCCATCAGAAAACCTGTACTTGCCTGTGCCTAGAACTGGTTGGAATGGAAGGGGGTGGGAACAGTGCATTCATCTTTATTCAGGTGTCCCTCTTTATTACTACTATTCTAAACTTCATCTTGTTGAGACAGGATCTCACTATGTAGCCCTGGCTGGCTAGGAAATCACTACATAGGCCAAGGTGGCCTTGAACTTAGATCCTTTACCTCTTACCACTTACCTCTGCCTCTCCAATATTGAGATTAAAGGTATATACCACTATATCCTATATATTGGGGTCTCCTTTATGGGAGCAATAGTTCAGGGATTTTTCTTTTCTTTTTTTTCTTTTCTTTTCATTCTTTCTTTCTTTCTTTCTTTCTTTCTTTTTTTTTTT
>NW_022196896.1:50209311-50214785 GCF_008632895.1 Mastomys coucha
GGGTTTCTCTGTGTAGCCCTGGCTGTCCTGGAACTCACTCTGTAGATCAGGCTGGCCTAGAACTCAGAGATCTGCCTACCTCTTCCTCCCAAGTGCTGGGATTAAAGGTGTGCACCACCACTGCACAGCCAGTTTAGGGAATAGAAAATTAGTACTCTTCAGTTTGACCAACAAAGCTGATTGAATTGAGGGCATGCATCTATCCGGATAAGATAATCAGCTTGTTTTAAAATCAGTGTGAGCTCAGTCAAATCTAGCTGAAAGTTCAAAGAATTGCATTTTTGAAGGTATATTCAAAACTCCCAACTCTTAGCACAAAGAGCTGTGTGAAGTTAGAAAAGTTAATGAAGTTCAGGTCTTGATATCCTTTCTTGAAAACAAAGAGAAATAATTTTTCACTGAAGGACTCTTGTGTTAGTGGACAACATACCTAATAAGGATCTCAACAAACAGACATTCTCTGCTGCCCCAGGAGCTGAGCTCTGTATTAAACATACTTTTTAATCTGTAATGTCCCCTGTGAGTTGTGAGGGTTCAGAGAGTAGATTTTCCAGGGTAAGCAGAATATGTTGCACACAATAACACTGATATTTTAAAACAGAGTAGCAGTGCAAAATACATAAGAGGTCACACAGCATATGGTTTTTCTTTTTGAGAATGAATACAAAGAAACGTTACATAATAGGCATTAGATCTATAAGTCCTATTTATCAGAGTCCATTTTCAGTTTACATAGAATTAATATATAAGGAAACCTTGGCCCATCCCAGTAAGCAGACATCGAAATACTTGGCACAGAGATTTGGGGATTGGAAGCTTGGGAGAGCGTCTCTGCAATAACTGATGTATGTTGCAAAATGAAGCTTCATGGACCAAATTTGAGAACAGTACTAATCTGAAGCATAAACATATTTAGAAGGTGTGATGGTTTATATATACTTTGCCCAATAAGTAGCATTATCAGGAGGTGTAGCCTTATTGTAGTAGGTGTGTCACTGTGGGTGTAGACTTTAAGACTCTTATCCTAGTTGCCTGGAAGCCAAGCTTCTATTGACCTTCAGATGAAGATGTAGAACTCTCAGCTCCTCCCCTGCACCATGCCTGCCTGGATGCTGCTATGCTTCTGCCTTGATGATAATGGACTGAACCTCTGAACCTGGAAGCCAGCCCCAATTAAATGTTGTCCTTATAGGAATTGCCTTGGTCATGGTGTCTGTTCACAGCAGTAAAACCCTAACTAAGACAGAAGGTGCTTCATGACAACAAATTTATTTACCAAAACAATAGTTCTCATCATTAACACCTATGACCTCTACAGCCATAACAACCAGTATTTACAGTGGCCAACTATGAATTCTCTCCCTTAGAGTGGGCCTCAAATGCAGTTGGTTATGCCTATAATAGTCATACTACTGATCAGTGAGTACAGCTTGCCTGGTACATCATATCAGTTGTGTAGCATGTGGGGTCCACAGCTGGGTAAAGCCTTGTGATGCCATTTGTCCTGACCTGGTCTACCTAGCACTTACCAGCACTATGAAAGCTAGCCAGAAAGGAGGAAGCATCTCTCTAGCTTCCACCTTGATTTCTCTATGTCCTCCAGTCAAAGCATGAGGTGTCTCCAGAAATGGTGTCTCAGTATCTAGTTCTGGTGGGCAACAAAGAGCTGTGGCAATAGGATTTATTGCTTTGGAAGCCTCAGCAAGAACTCTTAGGGAGGTATACTACTTTGGGCATTGGGAATTGCAATAACATCTGGCCTCTGGGACCAATGTAATCCACCTGTACCTCTATTTAAACTCGAGCTCTTTGAGATTTTTAGATAACATATTTTTAATCCTTTTACAAAGCAGTCAGTTTCCATTCAACTCTGGGATGTTGTAAAGTAGTGTAGAGAATGAGAGAATTGGTGCTGAGTTTGTGAAAGGCTGCCCCTCTCTTATCTCCACAGTTCAATAGGCTGCTCTGATTGTTTTGTAAAAACATTGGCTCATTTAAATATCCACCACCCAATGAATGAGAAAGAGCCCAATCAAAGAAATGCACAGATTTCAGGGATGGTAAATGGTCATGCTACATTAGAAGACAGATGGCAGGTATTTTTATAAGGCAATGTGCTTAAATATTCTTTCTCAACATTTCTAGTTGGGGGCTGGAGAGATGGCTCAGTGGTGAAGAGCAGTGACTACTCTTCTGGAGGTTCTGAGTTTAAATCCCAGCAACCACAACCATCCATAATGAGATCCGATGCCCTCTTCTGGTATGTCTGAAGACAGCTACAGTATACTTATTTATAATAATAAATACATCTTAATTTTTTAAAAAGAGCATTTGTTGATTTGCAGAGGACCTGGGTTCAGTTCCCAGTATCCACATGGTAGCTTACAGCCATCTGTAGCTCTAAATCTAGGGGATCTGATACCCTCTTCTGGCCTCTGAGTACTAGAAACAAATATGGTACATAAGAACTTACACACCACATAAGGTCAAAGTAAATAAATTATAAACAAACACACAAATAAAAGCAAACTCTAACCATCTTAGATTACTAAATAAAAGTAAAGGTTTTCAGAGAAGTAGCTAATAAAAACTAAACTTTTTGGTATTAAAAATAAGTTGTCATACTGTGTAGTGGTGCACAAGATTACATCACTTGGGAAGCAGGGGCAGGCAGATCTCTGTGAGTTCCAGGCCAGCCTGGTCTACATGACAGCCAGGGATATACAGAGAGAGATCCTGTCTTGACAAACAAAACATTACAAAACAACAAAATAGTTCTCTTGGCCAGGTATTATGGTGTACACATTTGATCCCAGCAATCTAGAGGCAGAGATATGTTGGGGTACATTGTGTGAAGTTGTGTTTCTATATATTCAATTGTTAATTCTGTATTGCCAGAGAGCTAAATGCTGGCAGGAACTTGGTGTTGTTATCCCATCACCAGCTTCATATTTTGTAAACATTCATCTTTCCTTACTCGCTTAGAGGCAATCTAGAATTGTATTTGATGGGCTGTAATAAAGAGGTGACAGCCAATAGCTGAGCAGGAAGTGGAAGGCAGAATGTGTGTGTGAGAGAGAGGCAGGGGAAGAGAAGAGGGGAGTGGGGTGAGAGAGCAGGAGAGGGGAGGGAGGGGGAGAAAGACTGGGAGAAATGAGATATGGGAGATTCCTCAGCAGATATAGGGTAAACAGACAGACCAAAGCAGAGCTGAGAGGTAGAGCTAGCCATGTACAGACGTAGTGCCAGATTTCGTCAGTTTCAGCTTGATAGCTGGCTAGGAGACTGCCCTAGCTAAAAGGCTCAAGCTTTAAAATATTTAAAAAAAAATGTGTCATTATTTATATCACTGGCAGGTCCAAGAAGGTCCCACTATAGAATTAGGTAGTTCTCTGTGGGTTTAAGGCCATTCTAGTGTACACAGAAAGTTCCAGAACTGGAAAGGTTATGCAATAAGATCCTGTCTCAAAAGAAATGAACAAACAAAACCAAAATAAAAATAAGTTTCTAAGAAGAAAAATTGTTATTTGGGGTACTGCTACATAATTACAGCCATGATTCTATATGCCTAAGAACATTAAATGACATTTCTAAACTTGACTTTTTTTATAGATGAGATGACAGATGTTGTTATAGGACTATAAAAAACACATAATCCACAATTTTTAATTAATTTTTTTATTATAGGAGAGCTTTATATTGGGGAATTAGAAAACCAATTCCACAGAGTATCTATAACAAAATAGTTTTCATTAAACTGTATCATAGAAACCCATTATTTTATTAATAGGCTCCAGTGAGAAAGCTCACTGTCTCCCAATGTTCAGGGACAACACGTAGCTGTAGTACTTGTTCCATCTCATATCACTAAAACTTGAAAATCTTCCTTGTTTTCTGTATACTTTTCTCATCAACAGGAGGTTGCCTCTGGCTGCCAGGCTGCAGAAACTTCTTTATGGTGGGCATGTCACTGACTCGGGTTTTCAGAGCCTGCAGTTAAAAATAAGAAAGAATCCACAGCCTTGTGGAGGAATCCAAAAACAAAGGCAGCTCGCCTCACAGCCTAGGATATCTGAGTTTCTCCACCAGCTGGATACAGTAACAGAGAGGCATCCAGTGACAAGGAGAATAAGACCAAGAGGCAGAAACAGCTCAATACCTGAAGATATTGTTAAGGCTTTACTAAGTTATAATCGTCCTTATGTTCTCCCTTATATATTAATCTAGTGGGGTCCTGACTCTAGCAGAATGCAAGGAAGTAAAAAGTCTGTCATATATCCACTCACAGGAGTATAAGGAAATGGAGCTAGAACTATGTATAGGAAATATTGAATAGATATTACAAATAAAAACACAAAATTATTTATTGTGTCATATGATAGGATAATTTCACAGGAGAAATTGAAGAAAGCAAACAAATACTTGGGGATGGAATGATACATACTTGAATGAAGAGTGTCATAAGATATCAGGGAGGAAATCATTACATTTCTAGAATCAAAGGTAAACAAGTGCACAAATTAAGAGAACCTTTGTGATATAGCCAAGGCTGTTTTAATAGGAAAGGTATTGGTATTGGTGCTTACATTAAAAAGTCATAGAGCTTTCAAATAAATAACCTAATGATGCACTTCAAGGTCTTAAAAAAAAAACAAGAACAAGCCAATGTCAAAAGCACTAGGAGACAAGAAATATCAGAGAGAAATGAATGAAATACAACCAAGAGAATAATAAATACACAGGCTCAGGGTTTAGGTCAGTAGGCAGTGCTTGTTCAGCATGCACAAAGCTCTGCATTCAATCCCCAACACTGAATGTATGAACTGTATGAGGGCATAACTATACTTCGAGTACTTGGGAGGTAGGGGTAGGAGGATTGAAGGTTGAAGGTCATCTCTGGCTACACAAGGAGTTTGAGGCCAGTAGGATGTATTTAAAATTCCATCTACAAACAATAAAACAAACAAACAACACATAGACTCGATCAAGTAAAGAGATTATTTCAAAAAATGAATGTGATCTAAAACTTCTAACAAAACTAACCAAAAGAAAAGAGAAAGACTGGGAGTAACTGGGACCAGCAGGACCAGGCACACAGGAACTCTGCCAGCCCGGTGACTTGGATTCCTTCCGGTCTGTCTGGGTTAGTGTTCTGAGCAGACCTTGGGCACAAGCTCTGCAGCCAGTCCCATAACACACAGAGAAAGCCACACTTCCAGGTGATCTAACAAGCCCAGGATCCCAGGATCCCAGGATCCCAGGATCCCAGGATCCCAGGATCACGGGATCACGGGATCACAGAGACTGCTTGACTCTGAGGAGTTCTGACACAACCAGGATCACAGGAAGGACCGGCTCCAGTCAGATTAAGCAAGGGCAGGTAGCACTAGAGTTAACCAGATGGCTAGGGGCAAGCATAAGAAAATAAACAACACAAACCAAGGTCACTTGCCATCATCAGAACCCAATTCTCC
>NW_022196896.1:50214839-50214981 GCF_008632895.1 Mastomys coucha
CCTGGCCACACCATCACACCAGAAACACAAGATTCAGATATAAAATCACTTATCATGATGATGATACAAGACCGTAAGAAAGACATAAATAGCACCCTCAAAGACATACAGGAGAACACAGGTAAAGAGCTAGAAGCTCTTA
>NW_022196896.1:50216538-50218581 GCF_008632895.1 Mastomys coucha
GACTTTATGGATAGACCATCTTAATACCTACACCATTTCTTAAATGAATGTAACCTGTTCTGTGTGGGTTGAGAATAAAGTCACTCACTCAAGTCAAAAAAATAAAAAATTAAAAAAAAATAATAAATAAATAAAAAGAAAAAATAAAAAAAAAGAAAGAAAAGAGAAAGACCCAAACAAACAGCATTAAAGATGAAAAGGGGGACAATACAATGGCTTCCAAGGAAATTCCAAAGATTATTAGAGAATATACTGAAAATATATTCCAAAGATTAGGTAAATCTAGGAAACAATAGATAAGTAACTAGACTGCTATCTTCCAAAATCAAACCAGAGAGTGTAAACAACTTAAAGGATCCACAAAAGACAAAGACAATTCAGAGACTGCCAGCAAAGCAATCCCAGGACTGCATTCCTCCTGCTGCTCAATTCTACCAAACCTTTAAAGATGGCCAAACACTAACACTTTCCAAACTGATTCAAGAAACAGAAGACAAGAAACCTTAGCACACTGATCTTACAAATTTAGTTAGTATTACACTTCTGTAGTAGTTACTCTTCTAGTGCTGTGATAACACACCATGATCAAAGGCAACTTATAGAGGAAACAGTTTATTTCACCTTACAGTTCCAGAAGGATAAGAGTCTATTATGGTGGGAGACATGTACCACATTGCAGGCATGGTGGCAGAAGCAGGAAGCTGAGAGCTCAGATCTTGAACCCCAAGAATGAAGCAGAAGGAGCAAACTGGATGTGGGGGAGACTATAACTGCCCCAAGGCCACTATAGTATGGTCATACCTCTTAAGCTTCACCAAAAAGTGTCACCAACTGGGAACTGATATTTGAGCCTACAGGAGACAGTCTTACTTAGACCATTATCCCTATATCAAAACCAAATAAGGACACTACCAGAAACCAAATAAGCAAATGATGAAGAGATGACCCACAATTCCTATAGTGCAATTTCTTAATAAACACAGACACAAAAAAATTGTCCATAAAAGCTGTGCAACAAAGCATTTGGTGCAATGTCTCACAGCATTTTTGCTGGAGCAGCCTACCAAGATGCCAGACAGCAAGACTTAGGCTGACTATGAGTCTGTGAATGAGTTCACAGAAGGTGTTTGTAAAATATATGAAGAATCTCTGAAAGGAATGAATCTCAACTGTCCCTCCACACACATGGTATCAGTCAAGTGTTTGATTTCATTGACAATCTGGCAGATCTTAGCCATCTTCTTCACTAAGTTAACGCGCAGACATAGCAGCCTCAAAGTAGAGACCAGAGCAAAGACAGTATCTATGTGCTCCTTCATTGGCAGATCTGACAAGCTGGGAAGTAACTGAGTTGGAGGCATTAGGGGGCTGATGGAGGGGTGTGGATAGAATAGGTGCTAATGTTCTGTGTGATAGTAATCCTGTTTCTATCTTGCTAATCTACCTAAAGTCAAATGTATGACATAAAATGTGAACTATCTTTTCAATCTGAAGTCCCTCATGGTGCCTTTGCTTCTCTCTTCCTTCCTTCCTTTTTTGCTTAAGCATTTTTATGATAATTTAAAATTGAAAGTGTTCTTTACTAGGTAAAGGCTCCAATCATTTAAAATATTCATATCTGCTTTATAGAATTCTTACGTGCTAACCCTTTGGATAGGGTGGGAGCAGGGGGTGACAAGGTTAGTCATGTCCTCCAGGAAAGTCTTAGTGGAAAAAAAATGTTCTGTAGTTGTGTTTATAAAGTATGTCAATTAAAAATCTCATTTAAGAACATATTAGGATCATATATTATGTTTCATTCTAGAGATGCAATGTTGGCTCAGCATATACAAATCGAATTAATACAAAACATAATACAACGATATGGTATAGACACACAGTTGAATTTCATTCACTTATAAAGGACTGAATTATGACAATTGTGGGAGAATGAATGAAACTGGAGATCACTGTGTTAAGCAAAATAAACAAGACTGAGAAAGACAAAGGCATGTTTCACCCACACATGCAAACTACCGCTACCATGCGTCATAATCAATTTTT
>NW_022196896.1:50218591-50228531 GCF_008632895.1 Mastomys coucha
ACAGAAGTGACAGCCAAGGGTAGAAGATCAGATGCAAAGAGACTAGCTCTGATGGATTCTGTGCAAATACAAAGTTACACCAAGGATGATGAGCATCCTAAGGAGCAAAAGAGATGTCAATGGAATAAGTAGATGGGGGCTCAAACAGGAGCAGAGATGGTGGGTCCTTCTTGGGTAGCACCCACCTTAAGTTTTGCTACAGAACAAGATTATTTTAAAGCCCTAGAACTTCATTTTTGGAGGCCTAGGGATGAGTGTACAGATCTGAAGAAGACTTGAGATCTAACACTACCATCCCAAGCCCAATATGAGATTCTTGATGGGAAGTGTGAGTCACCTTACCTGCAGCAGAGGGAAGTTGGCTATAATGTTGGCATCCAACTCTTCCATGTTGTAGATCATCTCAACCAGGTGAATATCAGCTTTGCTTAGCTTGTTACCAACGAGGTAGTCTTGTCCATGGCTCTTAAACACCTGAAGAATTCAAGGAAACACATCCTAAACACACAAAGCTGTAGAGGAATTTTAATTCAGCAACATGGCTGCTCTGGCAAGGGATCACATCCAAAGCCCTCCTAGGACTATATCATCTGGCCAGAATGCAGACATGTCCTGGATTATAGTATGATTTGGCTGTAATACATACATGCTCTTAGCACACACCTTTAATCTCAAGCAATATAAGTAAGGTTAATTTGTAAAAGGAAGGAGTAATGTTTTAAAGTGATATCTAATTGAAGGCCAGAAAAAGTGATGAATCAGAGAAAGATTTGATAGAATGAGTCAGAGATAGGATACACCCAAGTCTCACTAGAACAGAGAGAAAAAAGAGTCAATTGAAGGGAGCAGTACAGAGAGAAGAGGGAGGAGGCAGTTTTACTAGGACTGTTTTTTTAATCCCACTGCTCCCCACCCCTTTTTAAACCAGAACAGTTTTACAGAGACAGGTTGCAGGTGGAAACAGAACAAACCAGAGAATGAGAAGGAGCCACAAGATTAAAACATATTTCCAGAGGACAAGCAGAGCAATTCCATTAGAAGTCCAGAGAATCCAGTTTGAATCAGTCAGGTTGGTGGGGAGTTTTGAGCCAGAACAGCTGAGTTGAACTAGTCAGCCAGAGTTCAGAAAGAATAGAAAAGGGGAGCTTATTCAACAGCAATCCTCTAGATAATAATTACATCTGGTGAATAAAAGTTATGTTTACATAGAGCCAGGCTGGGGGCCCTACCTCTTTCTGTTGACTTTAACTCTCAGAATTGTCTTATTAGTAGATTGGGGATGGGGGATGGTGAGTAAATTAACAGGAGACTCTGACGAATGGCATCAATGTCCTTATGAGGGGATCTGGAGGGTTCCTTAACCCATTGGACATTAATAGAAGTTGGCAATCCATGAAAAGGAATCAGGCCTTCATCAGGAATTATATCAGGTACCACTTTGATTTCCTTTCCAGTCTCCAGAATTGTTAAAAATTAACATTTGTTGCACAACTCTCATAGTCTATGGCATTTAACAAATAGCTAAGTCTCACTCTAGTAATAAGACATGCTCTAAACCAGTGTTTCTCAGCCTGTTGGTTGCAACCCCTCTGGGGATCTGCATATCAGATATTCACAATTATGATGCATAACAGTAGCAAAATTACAGTTATCAAGTAGCAGCAAAATTACAGTTATCAAGTAGCAACAAAATAATTTTATGGTTGGTCACCACAACATGAGGAGCTGTATTAAAGGGTCACAGCATTAGGAAAGTTAAGAACCACTACTTTAAACTATTTTTCAATAGGGCCTTGATATGCCACCCCCTTTAAAGCATACTATTCAGTGGCCCAGGCTGGGTCTTCCTGTCTCAGCCTCCTGAGTCCTGGGATTATAGGTATATGCCACCATACCCACACTAATATTAATGCTCTTAAAGTTCAAACAGCTTCCACAAACCTTTTCAAAGGCAGGAAAGTAACGGTTTGTTGCTTTTTCTTTCATCAGAGCAATATTTGCTTCTTTGACCCCAGGTGGGTCAAATGGGTAGAGAATAAACATCTCATTCAAATCTGCCAACCCTTCCGAATACATATCGATCCTGAAAGACAATAACAACACAACTGTCAACATAGCCTGCCTGACAGTTCTCGGTTTGAAAACCTTGAAGAATATCAGTAGATACAGCCCTACCTCCTCCTGCTTCTTCCTCCAGTGAGGACCTGGTATGCATTAGACATTATGTTATGATTTCTACACTTACATATTAACATTGGTTTCTTTGAGAAATCTACAATGAACACATGTGTCTAAAACTTTTCTTGTCCATGTGGCCAAATACAGATAGGAGCATTTTGGTGACCTGTCCAGAGTCATTGTCAGAAGAGAACTTAAGTGGAATTAATGTGTGTACCACTGATACTGCTCATAGAATTACCACTTCTACTTTGGCTTGTGCTATGAACATAAAGGGCATGGGTATCAGGAATCAAAGCTGGTGAACACTCACAAATTCCTGCCACAACTTAGATGCTTTTCTGTCTAGCTGCACAGCATAAACACATTTTTTTCCTAATGTCACAAATTCTCTCAGTGATTTTAGAGTTTCAAGATTTGCATATGTCTCTTATTCATTTTATTTTCTGTAAAGAGTAACATAGGTCGAGTGTGACATATATAGGACTAGTTTCAGTCCTACCTGTGGGGATACCCCATGACTCCAGTGTAGGCTCTCGTGTGTCTGTTGGAAAGCAGTTAATAGATAGATATAGGAGCATTTGCTTGTGGGCTCTCAATTCCATTCCACTCCATTGCATGTCTGGTTTTATACCAGCCCTACACTAGTTTGGGTGCCATCGCTGTTTGGTACATTTTGAGGTTAAGTATCTCAGTTTCATTCTTTCTGGGAGGGGTTGATTCACACAGTCTTCTTTATTATTTTTTTTTAAAGATTTATTTATTTTAAAGAGTTATTATGTATACAGTGTTCTGCCTGAATGTATGCCTCCAGGCCAGAAGAGGGCACCAGACGGTTGTGAGCCACCATGTGGTTGCTGCGAATTGAACTCAGGACCTCTGGAAGAACATCCAGTGTTCTTAACCTCTGAGCCATCTCTCTAGCCCCACAGTCTATCTTTTAATTGGGAAATTTAATGCATTCACATTCAAGGTTGTAGCTGAGAAAGAGACACGCCCCCCATAGCACTGATCATCTTTCAGTTGTGCTGCGAGTTCTTTTATCTCCTTCCACTTTTGTTTGCCCATGTTTTGGTGGTTTTCTACGGAGGCTGGGATTGATTTCCTCCTCTTCATCCTTTGTGGCTTTGGACCACTTTTGCCCTGCGCACGCCCCTACTTTCCAGATGAAAGATATTAATACCATCCTTTGGCTTTTAGTTTAAGACCCCTTAAGCATGCGCAGTGGGACTGGCCCTCTGACAATAAACTCCCTTAGTTGTGTTAGCCCATTCAGTTAGTCTAGAGACTCCTGCTGTAGGTGACTTGACATGACTTTGCTTGTTTCCATGCTCCATCACTTCTGACACATTGTGATATATGTAATACTGTCATATGATGTAATATCAGTCATATGATATAATACTGTTATGTGATATAATACCAGTCATATGATGGAATACTATCATATCCCTCAGAGAGGATATATTTTATTGGACTTATCTAGATCTTCTGAGCTTCACAGAATGAGTTTTTTTTTTCATCTTTGTTAAACTGTGGAAAGGCATCAACCATGACCTCACTTACGGCCGTCTGTACTCCTTCCTGTCTCATACCAGAACACTGATAATGTAAAGGTTTATTCACGTAATTGTGTCCCATGTGTGTCATGTTTAGTGTATTACCTTTTGTTTTCTTAAAAATTCTGACTGGGGACTGGAGAGATAGTTCAGCAGTTAACAGCACTGGCTGCTCTTCCCAGAGGACTAGGGTTCCATTTCCAGTACCCACCTGGCAGCTCATAACTATCTATAGCTTCAGGCTCAAGGGATCTGACATAGTTTTTCATTTCTTGGGCAATGCATGCATTTGGTACACAGACATACATGCAGGGAAAACACCCATACACATAAAAAAAAAATTCTAACCCCCATGTTGTAAAGGGCTGAGGTCCTTTCCTATGCCTGTATATGTCAGGGTCATCAACTATAGTTTTCAGTTACCACAATTCTTTAGTGCCAAGATTTCTGACCAGTTGTGTTTACAAATCTCTTTTTCTTTCTAAATTTCTCATCTAAATCATGGATTCTTTCTAAATTTGAGGCTTGCATTTTCTTTCATTTTTCTTTTTGTTTCGTTTTGTTGATTTGTTGTTGTTGCTGCTGTTGTTGTTTTGAGATGAGTTTCTCTGTGTAGCTCTGGCTGTCTTGGAACTTGCTTTGTAAACCAGGCTGGCCTCGAACTCAGTGATCTGCTTGCCTCTGCCTCCCAAGTGCTGGATTAAAGGATTGTGCCACTATGCCTGGTAGATTGTATTTTCTTTTTGCTAAGTCTCATTAAAATTATTCTTTGAAATTTTTAGTCAATTGGTTCCCTTTTATTGGGGTCTGGTTAGAGTTGTTGAGTTTCTCACGTGGCATGTTTTTTTTAAGCTTGTTTCTTCATGCTTCCAGTATCCCCATATAGGTACTGATACATTTGATGGTTTGGTTACTTCTCCCACTTTCATGTAAGAGTGGCTTTCATAAAAAAAGACTTTCTGCTGATAATCTTAGGTTTTGGTTGGATAGACAGCATTGGTTTTTAAATGTCTAGTGGGCATTTCAGTGCTCAGGTATGCTGCCCAAATATTTCCAGTGATACAGCTGTTGCTTTTTAATTTTTATTTATTTATTTATTTTTTATGTAGAGAAGTATGCAAGATGCTTCTAGTTAGACACTCTGCTCATTTCTTCAGCAGTTTGAATATTACAGGAGCTGCTGTGAGCATTTCTGTACAAGAACAGAGGAGGGCAGTTTTTGTTTCTCTTGGATAGACACCATATTGTAGAACTGATGGGTCACTGCTAATACTTAATTTGACTGTTTGGGGAACTGCTAATATTTCATACTTTACCCACTTTAATGTTTTGGAGTGTTATATGTGTGTGTTGCAAGTGTATAGGGGGTATACCTGTCCATATATACGCATGTGGATGCCAGAGGTCAATGCCAGGTATATTCTAATATTCCCTTCCACCTTAAAGAGACAGATTCTGCAGAAGTGGCAGGGTAGCTGGGACAGGATTCATTCTACCTCTGTCTAGAACTAGGAGGGATGGCTGATCCACAACCCTCTCTGCACACCTTTCCTACAAGTGGAGAGCTTCTCTCCAGGGAGTGCTCTGACACCGGGTCGCAGGCAAGGTCACCATTTTCTCTCCACTGATTTTCTAAGGTGGGAGGCTCAGGCCACAAAAGTGGCAGGGTAGCTGGGACAGGATCCTTTCTGCCTCTGTCTACAACCTAGAGGGACAGCAGGTCCACAACCCTCTCTGCACACCTTTCCCAAAAGCAGAGAGCTTCTCTTCAGGGAGTGCTCTGAACTCAGGTCTCAGACAGGACCAAGTTATTCTCTGAGAGGCTCCACCCAGGACCTGGTTCAGACAGACACAGACATCCACAGCCAAAGAGTGGATGGATGGAGCTTGGCGACTCTTATAGAAGAATATGAGGAAGGATTACATACCCCAAAGGGGAGAAGGACTCCACAAGAAGACCAACAGAGTCAAATAACCTGAACCCTTGTAGGTCTCAGGATCTGAACCACCAACCAAAGAATGTACAAGGGCTGGCCAACCCATACATATGTAACAGATGTACAGCTTGGTCTTCATGTGGGTCCAGAATAACTGAAACAGTAGCTGTCCAAAAGATGTTGCCTGTACATGGAATATGTTCTTCTAGCTTGGCTGCCTTGTCTGGTCTCAATAGGAGAGGAAATCTGAAGTGGCAGAGGGTGGAGGGATACACAGGTGGGATACACAGGTGGGTCCACCCACTCAGAAGAGAAATGGAGCATGGAGAGAGGATTGTGGGAGAGGGTGACCAGCGGGGGGTGGGGGAGTGGGGGTGAGTGGGATATAAAGTGAATAAGTAGATAAAATAAATTTAAATTTAAAAAAGAAAAAGAAAAAAAGAGAGAAACAGACTTTTTAATGAACTTGGAACTCAAATGTTTTTGCTAGACGGGCTGCAAGCACCTAGAATCTCTGCATTGCTACCTCTCAGAACTGGGGTTACTGCTACACTTAGCTTTTCTGTGGGTGCTGGATCTCACAACTTTAATCTGTATGCTTGGAAAGAAACTACTTTACTGAATGAGCCATCCCTCCTCCCAGAGTTTATTAAGTTTCAATGAAGCAGCTTTATCACAACTGGGAGGCAGCCAGCCAATTCTGGTAGCCCTGATTCAGGCTGACTGCTTTGGTTCTACATGACATAAGAGAGGTGACTCCAGAATCTTAGGCACCTAGGTTCTATTAACCCATGAGCATTGGACTAATCTACATAATTAGCTAGTACCTTAATTTCCTGGTCCTGAACACGATCATTTCTAAAAATTAAAAGATGGCAGACAAAATCCTTCTATGGTAACACCTCCATTTCTAGACATTTCATGTTAGGAGCATCCAGTCTCTGAAAGCCTGCACATCTAAAATATTGTTTCCACTTTTCTTCCCAATTCAATGCTGATAGAGTTATCAAGCTTCTGTTCCTATGTTGTGTCTGAGAACATCAATATCCTCGTCTATCATTCCAATCACCAGGAATCCCCCCCCCGCCCCCCGCAAAGTCACTCACAGCTCATCTCCATAGGATTCTACCATACTTGAATCCAGTATAAATACCAAGGCAGGCCTGGTGTTCATGACCCCTCCCTCACATAGATCTGATCATTCATTGAAGGACTTAAACCCTTCCCATGATAGCCATCGATAAAGAAACAGAAATATACTATACAGGGCTCTCTCCTTCATGTCCTTCCCATAGAGGTTGTGTTTGTTGGAAAAATAGTTCATAATGGCTCTCGTCTGTACCAGCTTCATCCCATCAACCTCCACCATGGGCACTTGCTGGAACATCAGAACTCCATCTGTTGAAAAATGAAAAAAATATAGGTCATATATGCAGGATGAAAAGGGCTCAGATGACTAAAAAATCCAAGAGGAAATAAGACTATTGCCTGGTAACTTAACATTTGTAATTAAATATAATTGCTTCGTTTTAAGCTTCCCATAGTTCTTCCCAGCCCTCCAGCCCTAATTCATTAGCTTCATTTCTGTCTTTATTCCCCATCCAGATACATGTAAGGGGATTTCTTCATGTTGTCTTCTGTTTATAGCCATATTTAGGAAATTGTGGGAGAAGAGAACAAGGTGACCAGCCAATAACAAGGTTGGTCCAGAGAATTTAGACAGAAATTCTGTCTAAAGTTGGGTCTTCTTCTAATAAAAGTACCAGGTAGTGGGTCCCAGGTGGAGCAGTCTCTGGATAGTCCTTCCTTCAGTCTCTGCTCCATAGTTGTCTCTGAAAATCCTTCCATGGGTATTTTGTTCCCCCTTTTAAGAAGGATCGAAGTATCCACATTTTGGACTTCCTTCTTCTTGAGTTTCTTGTAGTTTATGGATCGTATTTTGGTATTCTGAGCTTCTGGGCTAATAACCACTTATCGGAGAGTGCATAACATGTGTGTTCTTTTGTGATTGGGTTACCTCATTCAGGATGATATTCTCCAGATCCATCCATTTCTCTAAGAATTTCATAAATTCATTGTTTTTAATAGCTGAGTAGTACTCCATTGTGTAGATATACCACAATTTCTGTATCCATTCCTCTGTTGAGGGACATCTGGGTTGTTTCCAGGTTCTGGCTATTATAAATAAGGCTGCTATAAACATAGTGGAGCATGTGTCCTTACTATACGTTGGCTCATCTTCTGGGTATATTCCCAGGAGTGGTATAGCTGGGTCCTTTGGCAATACTATGTCGAATTTTCTGAGGAGCCACCAAACTGATTTCCAGAGTGGATGTACCACCTTGCAATCCCACCAGCAATAAAGGAATGTTCTTTCTCCACAACCTCTCCAGCATCTGCTGTCAACTGAGTTTTTGATCTTAGCCATTTTGACTGGTGTGAGGTGGAATCTCAGTGTTGTTTTGATTTGCATTTCCCTGATGACTAAGGATGTTGAACATTTCTTTAGGTGCTTCTCAGACAATCAGTATTCCTCAGTTGAGAATTCTTTGTTTAGCTTTGTACCTCATTTTTAATAGGGTTATTTGATTCTCTGGAATCTAACTTTGAATCCTTTGTATATATTGGATATTAGACCTCTATCAAATATAGGATTGGAAAAGATCTTTTCCCAATTTGTTGGTTGCCATTTTGTCCTATTGACAGTTTCCTTTGCGTTACAAAAGCTTTGTAATTTTATGAGGTCCTATTTGTCAATTCTTGATCTTAGAGAATAAGCCATTGGTGTTCTGTTTTCCCCTGTGCCCATGTGCTCGAGGTTCTTTCCCACTTTCTTTTCTATTAGTTTCAGTGTATCTGGTTTTATGTGGAGGTCATTGATCCACTTGGACTTGGGGACTTGGGGATGTTTTATTAGCAAATACTCAGCAGCCCGGCCTTTCTGACCTTAAGTGAGTCTCAAGTTTGCTCAAAGAACACTTATCCTTTACATTTTAACTACTCTATATGTCTCTTTGGCATTTTAATGAACCAGAACACACACACACATACACACACCCAGGGTTTAACTCTTCTGGAAGATATCCCTTTATCAGGGGTCTTCAAATAATTGGGCTTACCATTTCTTAACTTCTCCAAGTCTTCATTAGTGTGTATAAACTTCTCTTCATACTAGAAAGAAGAAACAGCAAAGGAGTTATTTTTTCTTTAGTATCGTAGGCTTCTTAATTTGAGTATATTCTCTTTGATACATGGTGTGAGTGAGGTAATACTTTGAAGTTTGGTAATATATGCAATAACATGCTTACAGCTATTTCAATATTTATTTATTTATTTATATTTATTTTATTATTTTTTGGTTTTTTGAGACAGGGTTTCTCATAGTCCTGGCTATCCTGGAATTCACTCTGTATATCTGACCTATCAAGAAGAGTGCACAACTCACAGCATGCAGCTGCTCATCCAAAAGGTAATCTCATTCTCACCCTCTTCCCCACCAAGAGCTATGGCAACTATACAATTAGGAATGGAATTCACAAAGAACATCCTGCAATGTTCTTCTGATTGTGAAGCTCTAAGATCTCAGGAGTGTTGGTGTCTCCAAGAAAGATTGTTGGGTCAGCAGTACAAGATGTTACATGGGTCAAAAGTCCCTAGCTTGAATTGTCAACTTGACATAGCCCATAGTTACCTCAACTAGGGATCTCCTTGATCAGATTGACCCAGGGACATGTTTGTCTGGCACGTTCTTCATTATTAATTGATGTAAGAGGGCCCAACCCACCATGAGTAGTGCTATCCTTAGGCAGCTGGGCCCAGTAAGCAGCATTGCTCCATGGTCCCTACCCAAGTTACGGTCACAGCTTCCTTCAATGGTTGACTTTAACATGTAAGCTAAATAAAACCCTTTACTTCCAAAACAAGTTTGGGGCAGTGTTTTACTTTTTTTTTTTTTAACTTACAAAAGCAAATCCTCTCTTTTTTCCCACTTTGCCTGTCTTCCATAACTTCTTGTTTTTTTTTAACTTTTATTGCATTATCAGAAAAGTTACATGATTTAAATTTATCTGATTTTGTTAACATTTAAAAACATATTTTAACTAAATAGAATTGAATCACATTCTTGTTCCCCTTTTGTACCACCGCTCCTCCCATAGACCCCCCTTCAATACCTATATTTTTTGTTGCATTCCTTAATATTTATAAAATATTATAAAAATAAAAATAAGTATTATAAAAGTTGTTTGATATAAAACAACAATCGAT
>NW_022196896.1:50230590-50241417 GCF_008632895.1 Mastomys coucha
TGGTAGGAGAATTGGGTTCTGATGATGGCAAGTGACCTTGGTTTGTGTTGTTTATTTTCTTATGCTTGACCCCAGCCATCTGGTTAACTCTAGTGCTACCTGCCCTTGCTTAATCTGACTGGAGTCTGTCCTTCCTGTGATCCTGGTTGTGTCAGAACTCCTCAGAGTCAAGCTGTCTCTGTGATCCTGTGATTCTGGGATCCTGGTCTTGTTAGATCACCTGGGAGTGTGGCTTTCTCTGTGTGTTGTGGGACTGGCTGCAGGGCTTGTGCCCATGGTCTGCTCAGAACACTAACCCAGACAGACTGGAAGGAACCCGAGTCACTGGGCTGGCGGTGTTCCTGTGTGCCTGGTCCTGATGGTTCCAGTTATTTCCGGTGTTGGGACAGATGTTTGTTCCTGCTTAGCTCTGATCCTGGGTGTGTCAGAGCACCTGGGAGTGGAGCTTCCTCTGTTTGTTGTGGGACTAGCTGTAGAGCTTGCGCCCAAGGTCTGCTCTGGACCCCAGCCCAGACAGACCAGAAGGAACCCAAGTCACTGGGCTGGCAGAGTTCCTGTGTACCTGGTCCTGCTGGTCCCAGTTACTCCCAGTGTTGGGACAAATGTTGGTTCATGCTCACCTCTGATCCTGGGTGTGGCAGAGCGCCTGGGAGTGGAGCTTCCTCTGGGTGTTGTGGGACTGGCTGCGGAGCTTGCGCCCAAGGTCTGCTCTGGACCCCAGGCCAGACAGACCGGAAGGACCCCAAGTCACTGGGCTGGCAGAGTTCCTGTGTGCCTGGTCAAGCTGGTCCCAGCTACTACCAGTGTTGGGACAGATGTTTGTTCAGTGTTTTACTTTTAAACATATATTTCAAATGATGTAGATGACATGAGTCCTGGTGTCATATAGCATGGTTCAACTCTTCTTAGCTAGAATTTCCTCTTCTGGAATATATGGAAATTCATGGTAGAATTCTCAGTTGAAAGAAAGGTTCATAGCTCTTAACAACTGGATCATTTCTTCAGCCCTTATTCACTGTTTTACCATAGAAACATAAAGCAAACCAGGACAGTCTCATACTTTTATTATGTGGCTTCTGCTTAGTTTATAATTTACATCACTGATGCAGATGACCTGAGTCCTACATGTCATATAGCATAGTATCAACTCTTTTTAGCTAGAATTTCCTGTCCTGAAATATATGGAAATTTATGGTAGAATTCTTCATTTAAGGACAATTTCAAAGTTCTCACAGTAAAGTAATAACAAAAAGGATGACTTTAAGATCTTGTGTAGTTTGTTACATGTATCCACAAAGTATTTAACCAAGGTCGACAAGATGGCTTAGCTGGTAAAGACACTTGTTAGCATTTCAGAAAATGTGAGTTTGATTCCTGTAGCACATAGGTAGCAGAATACAACAAACTCTTATTAAGTTATCCTCTGGCTTGTACATCTACAGCACATGTATGCATATATATGAAAACATGCACACAAAATAAAATTGTAAAAAGTATTAAGCAAAAAGTTATGGTTCTGGAAGTTGGGAAAATTCATAGTAACATTTTAGTTTTTGTGTATTTATCTGACCTTTGAAGTCTCTGTTAACTCTCAGTTCAATAGTTGAATCTATGCTTTGCTTTGTTGCAAGAAATAATTCACTAAGCAATTCAAACCACTTAGAACTGGTCAGAGGGGTGTGTGTGTACACGCGTGCACATGGGGGTGGAGGGGGGGGAGAGAGAGAGAGAGAGAGAGAAAGAGAGAGAGAGAGAGAGAGAGAGATTTTTTCCAGACAGTTTTTCATCATACTCTCTTTTCATTTCCTTTTTCTTTAAAGTAGGAGAATACTGGTGACCATCCATCCACTCTGTTCTTTATCTGCTTCTAGAGATTTAAGTTTATCCTGAGGGAAATCACTTTGGTAAGATAGGCAGCCCAAGACAGGGCTGTCAGAAACTGATCTGACGCTCAAACAGTTGCCAGTATTTGCTACAAAGGAAACAATCAGTTTAGCCAGACATGGTGGCACTTGCCTATGCAACGGCAGCACTCTGGAATTGAGGCAGGAGGATGACAAGTTCATGGCCAGTTTGGGATACACAGCAACAGTGGTAGAAAAACCCTCTATTGATGAGCAAGAAAAATGGCTCAGTGGTCAAGAAGGTTGGCTGTACTCCCAGACGATCGTGGTCCAATTTATAACACCAACATCATTGTTCGCAACTGTCTTTAACACTAGTTCCAGGGGATCTGATGCCCTCTTCTGACCTTCATGGCACCAGGCATGCTTGTGGTTCAGACATATATGCAAGCAAAACATCCATGCACATAAAATAATAAATTTAAAAACCTCAAATCAGCTTTATATCATTTATCAAATATGCAATCATATTATGATTGATAGAATCTATTAAAAATAAAGTCATTAGAAAAGAAACAATTCTGAGTAATTTTGTATTTTGGTGCTCATATGATTTATGATCTATAGCTTATAAATGTGTGTCTGTGATTTGAGTACAATCATTTAAGATCTCACAGCATCTGTCTCCCCATTTGTAACAGGGAGAATGTTTTCTATTCATCTATTGGATTTTGTTTTAATATGAGACATAATGTTGTACAAGCTAGGCTTAAACAATTCTTCAACTACAATCTATTGAGTAACTGGGGCTGTGAGCACACATGACTGTACCCAGGTGAGCACTTCCTCAGATAAAATACAGAGTTTTCAAAATATAGAGTAGAGTGCTTGGCCCACATAAAACTGGACAATAAGTAATAACTGGCTGTGGTGAGTTATTAGAGTCCTAAGTAGTTACCGGAATATTTTCATTTCTGGCATGTTTGGTGGAATGCTTGGTTGTAGATATACACTATCACATTACATTAGATCATGGAGACAATGAGGTGTTGAATGCCAACAATTAGCTCTGTATCCATTCTGAAAGTACATAGGGGATGAATGGCTATTGGAAGAGGGTCACAAAGGCTGTACGGGGTTGGTAAGTTTGATGGCTATGGTGGGAGTGATGGGGTGCATGGGCCTGTCATGATCAGTCTTGGGGTACAAAAGACCAAGAAGGTCTGAGCAAAGGTCTGAGGGCTCAGCTCCCTCTTGAGTCTTCCTCAAGGGTTGTTAAAAGGAAGCCTTGATATTGACTCCATTGCTTCTACTACACCCTTCTGTTTAGAACTCAACCCTCCAAAGGCTGAATCGTAAGGCAGACATCCATATGATGGGAAAACAGACTCTTCATAGAAAAAAGACAAAGTGGAAATGTGCTCATTTGTATCTGTGTGCTGCTTTCTTTGCAACTGAAAAGAGTCAAGCTCAAGTTCCATGTGTGCCAGGAGTAAGGTTTAAGTGTAATCCTCAGGGATGGGTAAACAGCATCATGAAGCTAAGAGAGCCCTGCCAGTCTCCATCATAGGACACTGCCTCACCCCCTTAACTATTTCTTCCCAGCTTCTATCCAAAGGCAAAATCTCCTGAGTCTGTCTAATTATCAAATGTTATATATTTTGTCTCTAAAAACTTCAATATGTTCTTCACATGATAAGATTTTTAGAGGAGAAACTTCTGACAAATACTTTATCACATCTAAAACAAAAGAAATTCAATAGTGCTATCAAATATTCAATACTTATATTTCTACTTATATAAATGCCATAAATTATTTAACTTTTATTTTAAACTTTAATATAGAAAACATATAAATAAAAGAAAGGCATACACAGAAATTAATCAGACACAAAGACTATACAACTCAGTGAACTTCTATATAATTGAATTTATTTATTTTTCATACTTTAAATCTCCATCCAAATGTGGTCACTATTGTCTTGAAGTTGAGTTATTGTCTATGTTGTATGAAGAAGATACTTTCAACTACTTATTATGACATATCTATTCATTTAAATCTTTATAATTGATCATTTTAATTTAATGCATGAAGGGACAAGGGTCACACTGTATATGACAGCCTACCCCAGATTTGTAATCCTCCTGCCTAAATTCCTTGGATCGTAAGTATCTTAGGGTTTTACTGCTGTGAACAGACACCATGACCAAGGTAACTCTCATAAAGGACAACATTTAAATTGGGGCTGGCTTACAGGTTCAGAGGTTCAGTCCATTATCATCAAGATGGGATCACGGCAGCATCCAGGCAGAAATGATATGGGACCAGCTGAGAGTTCTACATCTTGTTCCAAAGGCAAATAGGAGAAGACTGGCTCCCATGTGATTAGGAGGAAGGTCTCATTGCCCACCTCCATAGTGACACACTTCCTCCAATGAGGCCACACTCACTCCAACAAGGCCACACCCCCTAATAGCAACACTTCCTGGGCCAAGCATATTCAAACCACAATAAGCTGCCTTAAGAATCCGAAACAGGGTACAATTGTTTAGAAGATACTCAATGGGAAATACCTCCTGGTTGATATGAGGAAAACATTTGACATGGCCAGTTTTAGGTTCATCTGAAGATAAACCATCTCAAAACTTACCTCTACTCCAGCTGCAGCCAACAGCCACCGCACAGACTCCATTCTACCCCGGGCCTCATCGTAATGAAATAAAGGCTTCCCCGCCATAGATGTATCTCCTTAGATTCACTAAGTATGAATGAATGAATAAATGAATGAATAAACAGATGTTAAATGTACTTTAGGACTATCTATTATGGTTAACAATACAATACTATCATATCTATCCTTCTCAAGACTGGTAAAAATTGCAGTTAGAGATCTCCTTGATCCATATTCTCACCATCCAAGGACCACGATCCTGAAATTGTACCAAGCCACTCCCACAATCCTAGTGGCCCTCTCTTTGAGGACATAAGCTGAGCAGCCTAGATCCTACAGTGGCAGATGACCTGGGCACTTGGTAAACCTTGAAAACTTGAGACACCACTGACAGGGGGAAGGGACCAGAACAACGTTCCTCCTTGAAGCTTTCTGGCTCCTGTGTTGCTTTGTTCAAAAGGTTCTAACTTAGCTTCTAGTCACCTGTCGTACCAGAGCCTGTTGGCAGAAGTCAAATAGTACCTGGGGGACGGGTGTGGGGGTGGGGTGACGGGGTGGGGATTAAAGAAGACACAGAGACAAGAGATAGTTCTGGGAGGACTGTCAGTAAATACTGCAGCCCCCCAAGTTTAATGAGTACAACCTTTTATACCCTACAGTGATGTGGCAAGCAAAAGCACAAGCTAGAAGAAACAACTGGTAACAATTACACAGGACATCCATTCTTATCCAGAGCCCTCCTTGTTCCTTCTTGCAAGGTCAATAGAACATTCAGTTCCTTGTTTTGAGCCTCAAGTGTACTTCCTCTTAATGTTCCGTGCATCAGCCAGCCATGAAATCTGGGTGCCTGCAAAAACTCCTGCTAGGCCATCAGACCCTGACTTGCCTTGACCTTGTCTAGCACGCAGACTTCTACTCTGCTTCAGTAGCAGGCAAATGGCTCCTGATCCCCCTTTGTTATTCTATACAAGCCAAAGCTGCCTTAGCTATTGGTGCAGAAAGACTGTGCCTGTCTTAGGTGTTCCCCCAAGATTGTAGACTTTACTCATCATCAGTACATGAATCCTAACATTTGTGCCCTGTCTTAGGTTGATCCACCTATGACAAAATCTTACCCGTCTTTGACTACCAGCCTCTACAATGGGGGATGTAACCTATTAGGTTACAATCTTGAGCTGCATACGATGGAGATCTGCATGGATGTTCAAAAAGGAATGGAGGACACACTTAACCACAAGTGATAATAGATATAATTCTAAAACCATTAGAGCATCCAAAACAAGTACTGAAAAGGCCAAATGAGTAAATAAAGACCAGGAAGGCATGCTCTTTCTTAATTACTCTAACCATTCAGAATTAGCCTTTGCAGCATTTATTTGCAAGGCTTAGCATCCTTTAGATAGAAATTTTCCTGATGCAACTGAATTAAATCCAAGTAAACGTTAGTATTGTGCGAGGAACCCTTAAGATGCAAATGTACCCAGTCCCTTCTTCGTTGACTTTCATTATACATTTTAGGGGTAGTATTGACTGATATTCTACATGATATTCTAAATGTGACCTCAACTTCAGCCCTTGGACTTCATCTCCTAAATACTGTATTATTTCTTTTAATGTATGTAATGTTTGTTCTAGCTTACTATCTATGTCTTGTATTCCTAAGGCTAAGATAACATTCTTAGACAAATCATTAACAAAATGGGCAATATGAACAGATTGAGACAAGGCAATGTGTGGGACTATGAAAGGGGGCCTGCTTTCTGGCCGAGCTAGGTTTAAACCCCAGAGACCTAGCAGATTAATCTGCAAGGGACGAAAGGCCCGTTTGCCATGCTCTCAGACATAGGCTCCTGACATGAGGCCCCAGCTCCACAATTCTGTGGCCATCAGTCACAGAGTGTCTGGACTCCACTGCCACAGTTACCTGACAATACCCAGGTATGCTCCTCCCCACAGTTATCTAGCTATTACTAAGCCCTATTCTTTTGAGGCCTTCTGTAAATGAACATAAGCTGCTAATAGCAATCTTTCTTGTTTATTGGCTAATAAATGATCATCCACATAATGAATTTTACAGACTTCAGGATATATTTGTCTAGCTTTAGTAACAGCTTGGTGATGTGGAAACTTAAGGGTTCTTTGGAAAGTCAGTTATGTTGGATGGTGTTTTGCTGGGGCAAACACATGAAACTATTTCACTAAAGTGGACACCGGCGAAAGGCTAAGGCAGACTTGTGAAGGAAAGTTTCACTGAAGGAGACACAGGTGAAAGGAAGTTCTTCAGCTAGAGCAAGCATGTGAAAAGACACATGATGAAGGATTCTTTGCTAATGACATGTATGTATTGGTCCACTTTTCACTGTGTAGTTGAGCTCCATTTGTTGGGGCTCCATAGAGAGAAGTGCACTTCTGGAGGTATGCTATGACTTCTTGCCACTTTCATGGACTTGGGCTGATTGGCAGAGTGATGTCAGCTGAGAAAGACCAGTAGAGGATACATGATGCTTGGAGGTGGTATAAATAGGACTCAATGGACTGTGAGAAGAGCTTGAGGCTTCCTGGTAGACCTAGTTGTGCAACACTTATTGGCCTCACATTTTTGCTGATCTTCATTTTGTAGAGAGAGGCACAGCCCAAGAGAACTTCTCCTGGTGTCCCTGCCCATCTGAATCCCTCCTACTGACTCCTGCCAATTTGGCTGAGGCCTGGCTGTCTCTGCTAGGTCATGAGACTGCTGCTGATTTGTGTTTGTTATTCTGACTCTACTGAACTGAACTTCTGGTATATTTGTGAAGTGTTTGCAAGTGGATTGAGCCACCACTGACCTGTGAACTGAACTGCTGATTTCCTGGCAAACCAGATGCTATTTGCTCTAAAGAACCATTTCTAAACAGGTCCGCATCCCCTGTACCCTTTCTTTTCCACTATGTCTGGTGGGTAGTGGGCTAGAAGGGAGGTTAAAGCCTTTAAGAACCATCATTAAAAGTAGACTTTGAAAAAATTAAAGCTACAGCTTGGGCCACATACTTTTAAAATAGAGTGGGGATGTTTGCCATGCCTTGGGGTAAAATCTTTACCCGAGTGAAATCTTTTCGTGGGTTCTTGAAAATGTATGGAGCACATGCTAAAAGCAAATCTCTCACAATCCTTTGGAGCAAGAGATATAGTACAAAACAGTGTTTCAAATCCAACGTTAGAAGTATCTTTGAGTATGGCAGAAGGGGTAGGCAACCATGGCTGTAGTGTTCCCATTAATTACATACCTTCATTAACTCTCTGGAGATCTTGCAACAGTCTTCATTTTCCTGATTTCTTTTTAATCACAAAATGGTAGAATTCTAAGGGGAATCAGAGGGCTCTATATGTCTGCTATCAAGCTGTTCCTGAGCTAACTGCTCTGTGGCTTTTATTTTTTCCTTTGTAAGAGGCCATTAATCCACCCATACAGATTCCTCGCTCTTCCTAGTAATAGGATTGCCATGGAGCACAGCTTGGCCAGTAGCCTCTATAAAAAATACAGTAACCCAGCCCTATAAGGTCTTTCAGTAGGCATTAGCACTTCCTGGATTCCCTGCCCCTTAATTCCCAAGCCTTGATTTGGCAAAAATCCTTGATCAAGCATATGTCTTGTAACTTCTTTGTTAGGACTATAAAGGTAAACCCCCATTTTGCTCATCACATCCCATCCCCATAAATTAACTGGTAGGCCTGGTACAATGTATGGTTGGGACATACCTTCATGGTCCCTCCTCATCCTTCCAGAATAAAATATCACTACTCTGTTCTGGACATTAACTTTGACCAATTCCTTGTAGTTGTGTAACCGTGAGTTGTTTTGGCCAAGCCTGAGATCACTGATCAGCCATAGGCACTGAAACATCAGCTCCTGTGTCCAGCAGTCCCTGAAACTCTCTTCAATTGATTCTTAGCATGAGCTCTAGACTCTGAGTCCCTCTTGCTTGTACCCAATAAGCATCTGAAGATCCAAAACCTGCATTTCCTCTTCTATCCTTTTTTTTGGAATATTCTTAGTTTGAACTTAAGGGAGTAGTAATAACATGCCAAACGTTGCCCTGACAGAATAACTGAAATCCCAATAGTGAAATGTGTTATAATTTTGATTTCTCCAGTATAATCTTTATTAATAACACCTGGCTCCACCCTAATACCCTTCATGGTAGCACCACTTCTTCCAAGGAGCAGACCTATGGTACCTGGTGGTAAGGGACCATACACTCCTGTAGGTTGGGTTTGTATACCCATTTCAGGTGTTAATGCTATGTAGGTAGAGGGACTGAGGTCCAATCCTGTGGTTCCTGAGATTGCTCAGAAGAGGTCCTGAATAGATTTCTTTCCTGAGGAAAGAAGTTCTGTAGTGCCCTGTAATGTTGCTGCTTCAGGCCTGGTGCTGGCCCCTCCTCCCGTTACTCTGAGGGAGAGGATTTCCCCCTAACATCTCTTTTGGACTAGCATTCATTAGCTCAGTGTTTTCCTCTCTTACATCTAGGACATCATTCTGGCTGTTAGCCATCCTGGGATGAATTCTGAGGCCTAGTCCTGTTTTTATTTTGACACTATTTGATTTGATGTCCTACTTGTCCACAACTTCCAGCAGGACCGGCTACTCTACTTTTATTTGATTTTCTTTGCTGAAGCAATAGCTCTTTTACTGTCTTTCCTTGCAGAGCAGCTGCCATAGCAACACCCTGGGTGTACGAAGGGCCTATGTCAGAACACAATCTGATATAATCTGGCAAATTTCCCTTTTTCCTAAAAGGTTGTAATGCTGCCTGACATACAAATTAGCATTCTCATAGGCAAGCTGCTTCACCAGTAAAAGACCTTCCTCAGAATTCCCTATAAGTCAGCTTGCTGTCTGCAACAATCTGGCCACAAAATCTTGGAACAACTCATCTGGACCCTGCCTAATTTTAGGTAAATCCTCAGCCTGCGTCCCTGTAGAAGGTCGCTTATACCAGGTCTTCCTAGCTGCACTGTTAACCTGAGCATAAACAGCTGGATTAAAATTTAACTGTTGAGCAGTCTCAGGATATTTATTGCCCTTCTCCTGCTAGCATCTTAAATGTAATAGGTACATGTTGCACTCGATTGATCTCCTTGATCTCCTCAGTATTTTGACATTGCTCAGCAAATTCTCATTCCCATAATAAAAAAAATCTCCTCCTGACAAGCATGCCCTTGCCAACTGCTTCCAATTCCCAGGAGGGAGAGAGCCTCTATGGCCAATGAATCAGCGCATAGCCTGAGTAAATGGGGCTGTTGGCCCATACTGTGTGCAAACAGTTTTTAATTCCTTTAATTGTTTAAACAGGAGAGGCTGATAAGCTCTGACTCTATTACCTTGAGGATCAATCTGCTTTATAACTGGAAATGAAAGATGAAATCCCTGAACATCATCTCCTCTCTTGGTAGTCCCTTTCAAGGTCACCTGTAAGGGGGAGAAAAGCCGCTTTGGTCCAGTCAAAGGCTGTCTCCCACATGGTTTCTGCACTACTGCTATGACCAGTGAGTGGCTCTGCTCCTGGAAGAGGATTCAGTTCAGCTATGAGGATTTGGATTTTATTAGCTCTCAGCCTTGGAATCCACTCTGAAGGTCTCAAGAACTCCTCTTGAGCTTGCCGAGCCTGTAACTGCTGCATTTGCAGCAGACAATGAAGTGAGAGCCTTTTGTACCTCTGTAACTACCTATCCTTGGAAGGAATTTCCAGTTCCACCAAGGCAGTAACTGGCGAAGAATTCTCCTCCCTATGATATTTAGCGGCTTTTCCTCTCTCACCTGGAAGACATTTCCCACACCTAGGTCTCTTCTTCTTTCTTATAAGGTGGCAGGTCAAAAACTGGATCAGTATATACATGTTCAAGTGTAGAAGTAGTAGATGGCTCAGTTTTACTTTCTCCCTCCTTGGCCAAAGGATCCCTAAAGGGGGCTGCTTCTCCAAAACCCACATCTTCTCCTCGTGTCTAGGATCTAATCTATCCCTAACAAAAGTCGAAAGTCTAAAAGTATCTACAGGCACTTTACCTGGTCCATGCACATCATAGTAGTCTTGAAGTCTTTCCCTAACCTTCTTCCAGGTCACTAAATTTACTGTACCTTCCTCAGGTAACCAAGGACAACCCTTCTCTACAAAAATCTAAAAAATTCTGTAGTTGCTGTTGCCTTACTTTAGTCCCGTGAGCATGAAGCATATTCTCAAACATTTGTACGAAAAAGCATGGCACTGTTTCCATTTCCGATTTTGACTTTTTCTTCCCAGAGTTACTCACTGCACCCTTACCTTTTCTTTTCT
>NW_022196896.1:50241427-50277064 GCF_008632895.1 Mastomys coucha
TTATTTATTATATGTAAGTACACTGTAGCTGTCTTCAGACACTCCTGAAGAGGGAGTCAGGTCTCATTACAGGTGGTTGTGAGCCATCATGTGGTTGCTGGGATTTGAACTTGGGACCTTCAGAAGAGCAGTCAGTGTGCTCTTACCTGCTGAGCCATCTCTCCAGCCCACCCTTACTTTTTCTGAGCTCACTTTTCTGAAGTGTCCTTCACTTGACCCCTAATTTTCAGGTCCCTGTTGGGGTGACACCATACCAGAGGCTGCTGACACAAGTCCAACAGTACCTGTGGGGAAAGTGAGGATTAAAAAAGACAAAGACAAGAGATCATTTCAGGAGGACTGTCAGTGTATACTGCAGCCCCAAGTTTACTGAGTACAACCTTTTTATACTCCACAGTGCCATGGGAAGGAAAACCAGAAGCTAGCAGAAACAACTGCTGACATTTACACAGGACATCCATTCTTATCCAGAGCCCTCCTTGTTCCTTCTACCAAGGTCAAGGTTCAGCTCCTTGTTTTTAACCTCAAGTAGACCTCTTCCTAATGATCCATGCATCTCTGGGCTAGGAAATCTGGCTACCTTCAGAACATCCTTCTAGGCCACCAGCCCCTGCTTAGCAGGCAGACTTCTACGCTACTTCAGTAGCAGGAAAATGGCTCTGGATACTGTAGTCAAAACCTAGTTTGTCCTGCCCGCTGCGGAAGGGGAACATTTTTCTATTACAACTCTATTTCTCACTTCTGCATGGCTGATATTTTTAGTGCCCAGTGAATAAAGGGCAGGTATCTACACAAACACAAGACCACGGAAAACCCAACATTCAAATGCACTTCATTTGACGCTGAAATCTGGGAGTTTTCCCACACACATCTTTAGCAAACTCCTCATTATCATTTATTAACGAGGTGGAAAATTCTCACTATATGTTCTAAATATCATTTTCAAGTTTTAATATCATGGGAAATCTCAAGAGCCTGTCGTGTATGTTGAAGATAAGCATTTTGAGTTCCATTCATACTGTGCTATGTACCTGTGACTTGGGGTAAGATTCAAGATACACACCTTACGGGTTCTAGCCATAGGAGAGCCACAGCTTGCTCTTTTCCATAGTACCCCTGGACTACTGACATTCTGAGTCTGATAATCTTTGTTCTAGGAGTCTACACACACCCATTGGAGGATATTTACTAAGCAACCTCCAATATTATATTAACACTCAGCTATGTATGACAACTGAAAATACTTCCCTACTTTGTCAATTGTTCTCTTGGAGGAATACCTCTATGCCACTTCCCTTCAGGTTGAGAACCACTGCTCTCTTCTGCGCTGACTGAGAAAACAGAATACAGGAAGGAGCCAGAAGGAATCCCAGCTTTAAGACCAGGCATGGTCAGCAGTGGGCTCAGGCAAGTTGTGTACGAGGAGCATACACAGAAACCAAAGGTTCGGCAGAAGCAGGAGTTCAGTTATCCAGACTCAGAAGCACCATTCCAGATTGTTGGGTTACTCAATCTTAGACACACACACACACACACACACACACACATCCAGCTTACATGTAATATATTAGTCTATTTTTTGTTTTGTTTTGTTTTGTTTTGTTTTTAAAGTCCAAAGCAAGCTGGGCATAGTGGTGCACTCTTTTAATCCCAGCACTCAGGAGGCAGAGGCAGGTGGATCTCTGTGAGTTCAAGGCCAGCCTGGTCGATAGAGAGAGGACCAATACAGTCAGAGCTACTAAGTGAGACCCTGTCTCAAAAACAAAAACAAACTGGGACTTTTTTTTTTAACATAACAAGCAATGCTGACAGCTGGTAGAGAATGACACACCAACCCAGTCTGTCTTCTGCACTAAACAGGTTGAAGTCTAGTCTTGTGCGCACTTGAGAAAGCAGAATGTGTCCTGAAGTGGCTGTATTTGGTTCAGGAGTCATCATCTCCTTAGTTGATCACACCAGAGCTGGACCAACACATCTGCCAGCTGAAACAGAAAGCACCTGCCTTTTCTTTGAGGTGGGATCCTACTAGCGGGGTCAGCCCCGTGCAGCTGTTTTCTTACACCTCAGAATTCAAGCTTCTTATCTATAGTTCATCATTATCCCTCACCATTGTCTAATAAAATTGCTTGCAAAGCTTGAGAGACAGCTCAGCTGTTAAGAGCACCTGCTATTCTTACGGAACACCTGAGTTGGCTTCCCAACACCCTTATCAGATGCCTCACAACTGCTTACAACTCCAGTTTCCAGGAATCCAGCAACCTCTTCTGAACTCTACAGGCACCTGCACATACTCATGAATAATTCCACACATAGACATAGACATTGACACATACACGTAGCTATAAGCCTCATGTTCTCCATCCATTTCAATGTTCCCCCAACAGGCATCATGGGATCTCTGAATGCTGGCTTGCCCTTTACAGCTCAGAGTAACAGTGTGATTCTTTTCACAAGGCCTCTCTGAGACTCTGAGATTTTCCTACACAAATCATTTGTTATATTCCTTCTCCTACTGGCAGTGACTCTAATGCAATACTGCCTCTGCCTGGTGGGTTCCATGCCTAGTTAAATAGAAGTATCTGCTCCATTTAGCGAGTTTCCCCTCACGACTCCCTACATAGTGAACTGTAGGGGATTGGAGGAACTCTGGATTTGAAGCTAGTACTGTCATTTGAACTACTTTCTTCCTGTTCATCGTATTATTGTTCCATGTTTATAGCCTGCAAAGACAACTTGCTTCCCAGTCCCCACACAAAGGAATCCCCTGACAAGTCAACACAGCCTTTTAGTGTGTCAGGTTCTGCATTATTTATTCCACCGCCAAGAATAGCACAGGGCTCTGTAGCTAGAGGCAGCCATTTCTCACACATTCCCTTGCCAGGAAGAACAGACTTCCATAGTAAGCTCGGACCACACTAATACAGTAACAGTTTTCTTTAGTAGCTGGCTATTTATTTATTTATCTTATTTTTTGAGACAGGGTTTCTCTGTATAGCCCTGGCTGTCCTGGAACTCACTCTGCAAACCATGCTGGCCTAGAACTCAGAAATCCACCTGCCTCTGCCTGTGGCCCGCGCAGTCGTCTCGCCGACAAGAAGACATGCGGACACTAGGATCCTTCTGCAGCAACGTTTACTGCCCTCTTCCAGAGGGAAAAAAGGGCCAATAATCAGCACTGCTTATATATACCACAGTGCAGCGTGTCTGCCCATGATTGGCTGTTCGCTCATCACCCCACGTGACGCCCCGGGATGGGCCGTGACTTGGCATCTTTTCATTCTACACACATGCGCAAACAGTTCTCTACGCACATGCTCAAACAGTTGTTTACCAGGAGTTACAGCGGAAGTAGGCGCCATCTTGTCATGGCGAATGCCTCTCCCGCTCAACCGCTCTCCACATCTGCCTTCCAAGTGCTGGGATTAAAGGCTTACACCACCACTGCCCACCACCACCTGGCTGGGCTTGGCTATTTAAACACAACCACTCAAATGGTGGCAGTCTCCAAGGGCTAGACAGCCGGCTCTACAGTTGAGAGTGTGTGGTGAGCCTACAGCAGACCAAAGTTTAGTTCTCACCACCTATATAAGCAGCTTTCAACCACCTACAACTCCAGAGCCAGAGAATCCAATACCCGCTTCTGGTCTCAATACATACACACACACACACACACACACACACACACACACACACACACACACACACACACACACACACACACACACACACACACACACACACACACACGGCAGCAGTGGAAAGAGAGAGAGAAAATGCAAATCTATTTTTAAATGAATAATAATAGCAGTTTCCTACATAGCAGAAATAGTGGGTTTTTAGAAGCTGCATGCTTTCTTGTTGGCAACCCTGAGGAGAGTATTAACTCAGGAATTTAGAAATTGTCTGCTGGAGTGGCGAATGTGGCATTTCAAGAGAAGAGCACTACTAAGTTTCCAAAGTAGGAAATCTAGGTCTTCTTGCTTCACTGTCCTACATTTCCATTTTATTGCCCTTTTGAGACTTTAAACCCTGTTCATCTTTGGACTTCTCATTATTGAAGGAGCAGGAATGGGGAGGAGGAGGAAGACAGTAATAGAAAGAGAACCCAGGGAATTAAACAAGTCTATCTGCAGGAGGAGGGAGGGAGGAAGGGGGAAGGGGGATTGGAGGAGGGAGAGGAAAAGAGGAGGAGAGGGAGGGGGAGGGGAGGAGGGGGAGGGGGAGAAGGACATAAAAGTAGATAGTTTAGCTGGTAAAAGTACTTGCCCTGGAAGCCCAAAGACCAACATTCCACCCTCAGATCCTATGGTGGTGTTAGACCTGAGGGAATGTCTGGTTAAAGCATGCTGTATTTAGAAGTGTACAGGGACTGGCCACAAGACTGCCTCCCCTAAGCTGGGGTTTCAGAGAGCAGTCCCTCACTGGCTTTTGAGTTCCCTTTTATGGGGAAGAGTTAGGGTTGATAGAAAACAGCCTGATAGATAATTGGCTGATAGCACCTGGATGGGGGTGGGGAGGGATTCAGGGTTCCAGGCCTCTTGTGACAGAGAGAAGTGCAAGAATACATCATGTGGAAGGAGCACCATTGCCAGCTACCCAAAGCAAAGCAGTCCTCTAACCATGGATGTGAGGTGGCTCATAGGAGCCTGCACTTACACACATCATAATACATGCAGCATATGTAGTAAGCAACTGAACTGACTACAGCCTAGTCAACAGAGTAGCCAATTGATTACAGCCTGGCTAGTTAATTGTTTATAAATAATAATTGTTGGTTTTTTTTTTTATTTAATTTAACTTTTTACTTATTCACTTCAAATCCTGCTCACTGCTCCCCCCCAGTCATGCCCCTCACAATCCTTCTCCTCTGAGCAGGTAAGGGACTCCCAGGGTATAACCACTTCCCCACCCCACCCCCAGGTCTTGTTGCAGCCAAGTACAACACCCCTTGTGGTGCTAGTGAATTCACAGCAGGGGGCTTAGCCAGTACAGCGCCTGCCCCCAACTCAGTTTGTCAGCATTGTCCTAGACCAGTTAGAAGCCAGGCAGCACACGTGGGGCACTGGAACACCAAACCAAACCAAACCAAACCAAACCAACCAACCAACCAAACAAACAAACAAAAAAACCCAACCAACCAAAACAGAAAAGTGGAGTGGGAACTTGGGAACAGTAGGAAGAAATGACCAAGCCAGATTATATACGCGTATGAATTATCAAAGAATAAATTAACTTTCTAATTTTAAAAGGGGGAGGGGACTACCCCTCCCCCGCTTCTGAAGGCACTGTCCTCACCTCTCCTCTCTATGAGAAGGAAAAGAAGGGTTGAGATCCAGGACAGCCAGGGCTACACAGAGAAACCCTGTCTCGAAAAACCAAAACAGAAAAAAATAAAAAATAAAATAAAAGAAGGATTGCAGCTCTACTGACTTGAGAGGTTAGAAACAGGATGAGAACGAGGCCGGACCTCTACTGGAGGGTCTGCTACTTTGCAGCCAGTGTTCAGAAAGACTGTAAATTTGCCGGATTCCTCTCGCAGCCTTCCCCGGGCCTGGGTGTAGGAATCTGAGGGCCGCTAATAAGGACAATACAATTTTTCAAGCCATTAAACTCGCATCTCCTCATTTTCTACATTCTTCTTATCAAACAAACGGAGCAAAGCGCTTCTGCTATGTTCTCTAGGCACAGGCGTAAGAAAGCACGGCCTGAGTATAAACACTCCTTCCTGTGCTGAGGACCTGACGTTAAAGTACTTGTCTAAGTGTCTAAAAGGCAGGATATGCCAACCTGTAGGAAAAAATGACTCTGCCAGTACTCACCTCGCTGGAGAATTCTCTTAGCTCCCAAGGCAGGAAAGAGGCACAAGTGTGTTTGTTTATTCCTTAGGGTGGGCACCTTCCAGGGGAAGAGGGAGGAGTCGCGAAGGGGAGAAGCCACACCCACAGCGTTTAGGGATGGGGAGGTCTCTGTTCTCAATTAAAAGGAAGGGTGTTTAGCCATTCTAATTCGGCAAGGCACCTGGTAGATATTTTGCCTTTCGAGGTTGATGATAAAATGTTACAGATGGTATTTGAAAGTACCACAGATTACATTTCGTTCTCAGTTTTACTCTGCCTGTGGGTGGCGACTGGGCTTGGGATCAAAGAGTTTTGCCAGCGGGCTAAATGGACTGCAGGGACAAAGGCAGATACAAAATTTCCACCCTGAAATTAGCACTGTAAGCCACCAAGAAGCCACAGACACAAGGGCAGTTTTATTCCGGGACGGGATGGATTTGCAAGTAACACTGGCTTGGTTTGGAAACCCACTTAAGCCAGCAACATTAAGGAGAACTGAGGGTTTTGTAAGCAAGGTTGTTAGCACAACTGCTTCTCATTCCTTGAGGTAAAGAGAAACAGGAATTGGGCAAATCGGGGTGGACATGTACGTACTAAATCCATGCCAGAATCCAGGTCAAAAGGCAAAACTTGATCATTTCTGAACCTGGGCAGTTTTGCCATCTTGTGAAAACATGGATAATTCACTAGTGGTGGTGTTAGCATTCTGTATAAACTCCACCCCCACAGATACCTAGCAGCAGCCAGTATGCTCCTCCCCATGGTTACCTGGCAAAGGCCAGGTAGGCCTGGCCCTATGAAAGGGGCTGCTTGCCCCCTCCTCTCTCTTACTCCTGCTTCTCTACCTTGCCCCTTTGTTCTCCCTCTCTCCACATTCCCTCCCCCCCTCCACGTGATCATGGCCATCCCCTACTTCTCTACTCTCTCCTTCTCTCTGCCTTTCCCTGCCTCTGCTACCCTCTTAACTCCCCTCCCCATGCCCTAAATAAACTCTATTCTATATTATACCGGTGTGTGTCTGGTCCCTCAGGGGAAGGGATGCCGCGGCATGGGCCCACCGAGGCATCCCCCTTCTCCCACACTCCACCAGAACATATTCTTATAGCTCTTTCTCTTTTTATGATCACAACAGGTGTAATGTTTGTGTAGCAATTCATCCCATGTATAACAGTCTGTAGAAAAAAAAAAACCTTTTCCCACCATTTTGCATGTTTTCATTTTACACGATCAATTCAGCAGTTGGAATTTCCAGATGCTCTAAGTAAATCACAACACCCTGGAAAGATTCAGTCCTAGGATTCATGTCCCACAGAGGAGAGAGAGAGATGAGGAGCCCCAAAGGATGCAGAAAATAAGGATTTAGTACAGATAGATGATAGACAGACTGACAAACAGAGCTGAACTAGAGTAGGGGGCCTCTGAAAGAGGTGTGTCTGTTGAATACATCAGATCCACAGAGGATGCCTCATCTTTTCTGTGGTTCAAATACTGGTTTGTGTGTGTGTGTGTGTGTGTGTGTGTTTTCCTACTAGGTTGGAGTGAGTCCTCAATGAGATATTATCTGTAGTAAACAAAGTCTGCAGACACTAAGTTATGGGTATACTGGGAGTTGCTACTGTTACTGTTTTCTTTACAGGAGCACACTGTGAAACACTGTCTCAATAAAGACAGTTTAGTTTTTATTGCTGATTATTTAACACAGCTACTTGAGTACCTTAAGCACATGTTCTGCTCATTTCTAGATCAAAAGCTCCCTCCCTTTCTCCCTCTCTGTAACCCCCTCCAAACCACACACACACACACACACACACACACACACACACACACACACACACACACACCAGCCCTAATATAATCTTGACAAATTGTAAGAGGCCTGTTTATATAGTTCTTAAGAGTCTCGGAGTCGCCGGGCGGTGGTGGCGCACGCCTTTAAGCCCAGCACTTGGGAGGCAGAGGCAGGCAGATTTCTGAGTTTGAGGCCAGCCTGGTCTGCAAGAGGGAGTTCCAGGACAGCCAGGACTAGACAGAGAAACCCTGTCTCGAAAAGCCAAAAAAAAAAAAAAAAAAAAAAAAAAAAAAAAAATTGCATTGGTTATTTTGCTAGGATTTAAGTAGGAAAAAATTAACTTTTTCCCACTGACATAAGCCTTTTAAATTTGACGAGATAGGAAGAGTCCTGGCCATTGTTGCTAGGGAACACAGGCTTTCTTAGGAATCTTAGACTCACAGCTAAAAGAATTTTAAAACCAGCTGGGCTGTGGGGGTACCTGCTTTTAATCCTTAGCCCAGGCAGGCACAGGCTGATCTCTGTGAGTTTGAAGCCAGCCTAGTCTATGAAGTGAGTTATAGGACACTTAGGACTACCCAGACCAACTGTGTCTCAAAAAACACCCACACACACAAAAGGAATTTTAAAACCAAATGGTCTGTGAGCTATCTCAGTAGGTAATGGTATTGGCTGCCAAGCCTCTTAACTTGAGGTTGAACATAGAGACTCACATTGTAGAGAGAGAGAACTAATTCCAGAGAGTGTCCTCTGACCAGCACACACCTGCCTACATGCTCCCCTCCCCAAAATTAATCAATTAATTAAAGTTTAAAAACAAACTCAGAAGGAAACTTAAGAGATCACTTCATTGGAGTCTGAGAAAAACAACAGGGCAGACAATGTGGGACTCTGAGAAGCTGCAAGTGGAGAGAGATAAGACAGAAAGTATGGTTTCAGAGTTAGGGGTCAGGAAGGCAGACAGGTTCAGAACGCAAGTCTACCATCTTTGGTATGAGTTTGTATGCCAGGGATGAGGATTTGTCCTCAGAACCAGAGAGAGGATGCCCAGAGTGTTGGGGAAGCAGGCATCGGGTTCGGGCCAGTATTCAAAAGGGAGCTAGACATTGGAAAGATAGCTGAAGAAGGTGCTTCATGAGCTCACATGTTATATTTTGAGCAAAGATGTCTAAAGGGGAGTACGGGAAAGGCTGGGAGCTGGGACATGGATTGGTGACCTTTAAGAACATGACTGTGGATTCTGTCTTGAAAAGAAAACCTTTACTGGATTCTTCTAGGAAGAATCTATACAGAGATGAGATACAGGAACTGATAGGAATCTCACACATGTCCTGTGGCTCATGTGTACCAGTACTCAAACACATATACAAGTGAATCAGTAAAATAAAGGGGATGTAGCAGTTAGAGGCACTTGCTACTAAGCCCATTGACCTGAGTTCAATTCCCAGGACCCTCAAGGTAGAGAGAGAGAACTCCTAACTCCTTGTCCTCTGACTTTTCAGACATGCCACAGTATGTCAGAGCCATACTCTGGTGGTGGTCTCCTCACCAACACCCCCACCCATCCAAGAACTGTAGCTTTAAGAAAAGAGAAGATGGAGGATGGAGAGATGGCACATTGTGTAAGAACACTGGCTCCTCTTCCAGGATTTAATTTCCAGCATCTATATGGCAGCCCACAGCTGCTTATGAATCCAGGTCCAGAGAATCTGACACCCTCATGTCAGTGTATGTGTAGACAAAAACAATGCACATAAAATAAAAATTTGAAAAAAAAAGTTACTTAAAAAAGAAAGGAAGGAAGGAAGAGAAAGAAAGAAAGGAAGAAAGGGGGAGGTGTCATTTTTCCTGAATTAGAACTGAAAAGGTGGAGAGGCGTAGCAATGTGGACACATGAACATCTGCATCAGGCAAGGGTGTTCTAGAGTCTGTAAATACACATCTCAGTAGGAGAGAGCAATTGGCCCCTTAGCATGTCTTCAGGTATATTGTGTGTCTTGATATTTTTCCCACTCGGATGATGTGATCCATTTGGCTAAATCTGTTTTGTTTTGTTTTGAGACAGGGTTTCTCTGTGTAGCCCTGGCTATTCTGGAACTCACTCTGTAGACTAGGCTGGCCTGGAACCTGGAGATCCACCTGCTTCTGCTTCCCGAATGCTTTGTGCTACCATCATCCAGCCATGGACTTTTCTAATATTAGCTCTCTGGTTCTGAGAGAGGCAGAGCAATTGGATATATTCCTTATTCCTCTGGGGGACTGAATCTAGGGGCTTACTTATACTAGTCAAGGGTTGTATCACTGAGCTACACACTAGCCCTTACATATATATCTTAATTGAGTTCTCTGTTGTTTAATATTTTATTTCTGAGCAAGTGTTTAGAAATTAAAATAATAAAAATTTACTTTTTTTTCTTTCATGATGTTATACAATAAAATGTATTATCTACAGTTCATTCTTTTCTTCCAAAAATGTTGGGGGCTGGAGAGATGGCTCAGAAGTTAAGCCCACTGGCTACTCTCTTCAAGGACCCTGGGTTGATTACCAGCACCCACATGACAGCTCACAAACATCTGTAACTAGAGATCCAGGAGACCCAATGCCCTCTCCTGGCTTCCTGGAGCACTGTAACATGGGGTGCACAAACATACACTCAGGAAAAACACCCATATGGGTACTGTAGTATTAGTATTTCAATAAATCCTGGCGAGGGGTTACTACCCACCTCAATGGTGTATGTTCCCGGATGAAAGACACACACACACACACACACACACACACACACACATCCTTAGTGTTTTAATATGCCTTAAGCAACACAATAGCTGGGCAACTGCCTAACCTCCATGCTGTTAGAATCCACCTCCCAATAACTCCGAATTACTACTTGCTAATTTCTATGTTCCATCTTGGCTGCACTTGACCCAGTTGAGCATCCCTCTGGTCTATGTCTCCTTTGCCCAGAGCCCAGGGTACTCTCCTTGCTTTTCTACCCCATGGCTGCTCTTGTCTCTACCGTGCAGAGATAACAAGACAGCTACAGGGGGTCCCGTGGCCTCCTGAAAAGCCAAGGGATGTAAATCCCAGCATCTTAGACATCGCAGGCACCGCTGGTTGTTGCGGAGGGGATGGGAACAAGGGGAGAGGGGGTGGGGAAAAGGCGGCAACCCGCCTGACCTGCACCAGCTGGTCCCGGGTCTCACTGCTGCAGATGCGTTTGCTTGATGTGATGATTAGTTAAAAGGAGGCAATGCATAGTCGTAAGATATTTTATTATAGAAAAGGGAGAAGAGAAGTTGGTCATGACCACGTGGAGAGAGAGAAAAAGGAGAGGAAGGAGAGGAGAGGAGAGGAGGGGAGGGGAGGGGAGGGGAGGGGAGGGGAGGGGAGGGGAGGAGAGCAGAGCAGAAGGGGGGTGACAAGAGAGCAAGAAAGCAGGAGAGCAAGAGAGAGAGAGGAGGGTGCAAACCGCCCCTTATATTGTGAGGTGTAGATATCTGTCTATGGGGTGTGGCATACCTGGCTGTGGTCAGATGACTGGGGATAAGATCCAGCTAGAATGCTGGGATCTTGGGGCATTGTCGACGTGACAGAACACACATCTCCTGGGGTGGGTTGTGAGAGGTTGTGACTGAAACAGGAGCCAAGGAGCCAGGGACCCAGGAGGTGTGGCCGAACTCCTTCTGTCTGTTGCAGGCAGAAATTATCACCTACTAGGTCTCCGCAGTTCCAGACCTGTTACTCAACTGGGTTCAGGTTGCCCGAACAGACCACTGGCCCACAGTCTCCCAGGAGTGCACTCACTCCTAAGCTCAGAGGTGAGATGACCACTGTCTCTCCAATAACTGTCCAAAGCAGAACAGGCCAGGAGTGCACAAGGCACAGAACAGTTGAACAGCTGAAAACAGGATCCATCTGCACCCAGGAGTTAAGGCTGTCCCACAGCTCTCCACACCCAAACACTGCCTAGGAGGGAGCCGGGTCTCCCCAGGAGTGCTCACACATCTAAGATTACAGGCTCACGGGCCCACAGGAGGGAAAAGCTCCAATCAGAGACAGCAAGAGCAACTAACACCAGAGACGGTGAGAAGCAAGCGCAAGAACCTTATCAACAGAAACCAAGGCTACTTGGCCTCCTCAGAACCCAGGTCTCCCACCACAGCAAGTCCTGGATACCCCAACACACATTTTCTCAATGTTGAAAAGCAAGATTCAGATCTAAAATCACTTTTCATGAGGATGATAGAGGACTTTAAGAAGGACATAAATTAACTCCCTTAAAGAAATACAGGAGAACACAGGTAAACAGGTAGAAGCCCTTAAAGAGGAAACACAAAATCCCCTTAAAGAATTACAGGAAAACACAACCAAACAGGTGAAGGAATTGAACAAAACCATCCAGGATCTAAAAATAGAAATAGATACAATAAAGAAATCTCAAAGAGAGACAACACTGGAGATAGAAAACTGAAGAAAGAGATCAGGAGTCCATCACCAACAGAATACAAGAGATAGAAGAGAGAATCTCAGGGGCAGAAGATACCATCTTAACATTGACACAAGAGTCAAAGAAAATGCAAAATGCAAAAAGCTCCTAACCCCAAACATCCAGGAAATCCAGGATGAAATGAGAAGACCAAACCTAAGAATAATAGGTATAGAAGAGAGTGAAGACTCCCAATGTAATGGGGCAGTAAATATCTTCAACAATGAGAAGACCAAATGTAAAGATAATAGGTATAGAAGAGAGTGAAGACTCCCAAATTAAAGGGCCAGCAAATATCTTCAACAATATTATAGAAGAAAACGTCCCTAACCTAAAGAAAGAGAAGCCCTTGAATATATAAGAAGCCTACAGAACACGAAATAGATTGGGTCAGAAAAGAAATTCCTCCTGTTACATTATAATCAAAACACCAAATGCACAAAACAAAGAAAGAGGAAAAGGTCAAGTAACATAAAGGCAGGCCTATCAGAATTACAGCAGACTTCTCACCAGAGACTATGAATGTCAGAAGATCCTGGGCACATGCCATACAGACCCTAAGAGAACACATGCCAGCCTAGGCTTCTATAACTAGCAAAACTCTCAATTACCATAGATGGAAAAAAATAAAATATTCCATGACAAAAACAAATTTACCCAATATCTTTCCACAAATCCAGCCCCGCAAAGGATAACAGATAGAAAACTCCAACACAAGGAGGGAAATTACACCATAGAAAAAGCAAGAAAGCTCCAAAGAAGGTAGCCACACAAACATAATTCCATCTCTAACAACAAAAAGAGCAGGAAGCAACAATTACTTTTCCTTAATATCTCTTAATATCAATGGACTCAATTTCCCAACAAAAAGACATAGGCAGACATAGACAAACAGACTGGATACATAAACAGGATGCAGCATTTTGCTGCATACAGAAAATGCACCTCAGTGACAAAGACAGACATTACCTAAGATTAAAAGGCTGGAAAACAATTTCCCAAGCAAATGGTCCCAAGAAACATTCTAATATAGAAAAAAAATTGACTTTCAACCAAAAATTATCAAAAAAGGTAAGAAGGACACTTCATACTCATCAAAGAAAAAAAATCTAGCCAGATGAACTCCCAATTCTGAACATCCATGCTCCAAATGCAAGGGCATCCACATTTATAAAGGAAACTTTATTAAAGCTAAAAATACACTTTACACCTCACACAATAGTAGTGGGAGTCTTCAACACCCCACAGAGCAATGGACAAATAATGGAAACAGAAACTAAACAGAAGTTATGAACCAAATGGATTAACAGATATCTATAGAACATTTCATCCTAAAACAAAAGGATATACCTTCTCAGCACCTCATGATGCCTCCTCTGAAATTGACCATATAATCAGTCACAAAACAGGCCTCAACAGATACAAGAAGGTTGAAATAATTTCATGCATCCTATTAGATCACGGATTAGGCTGGTCTTCAATAATAACAAAAATAATGGAAAGCCCACAAACACATGGAAGCTGAACAATGCTCTCCTCGATGATAACTTGGTCAAGGAAGAAATAAAGAAATTAAAGACTTTTTAGAATTCAATGAAAATGAAGGCACAACATACTCAAACTTATGGGACACAATGAAAGCAGTGCTATGAGGAAAACTTATGGCTCTGAGTTGCCTCCAAAAAAAAAAAAAAACTGGAGAGAACATACATTAGCAGCTTGACAGCACATCTGAAAGCTCTAGAACAAAAAGAAGCAAATACACCCAAGAGGAGTAGATGGCAGGAAATAATCAAACTCAGGGCTGAAATCAACCAAGTAGAAACAAAAAGAATGATAAAAGAATCAACAAAACCAGGAGCTGGTTGGTTCTTTGAGAAAATCAGCAAGACAGATAAACCCTTAGCCACACTAACCACAAGACACAGAAAAGTATCCAAATCAACAAAATCAGAAATGAAAAGGGAGATATAACAACAGAAACCGAGGAAATCAAAAAAATCATCAGATCTACTACAAAAGCCTATACTCAATAAAACTGGAAAATCTGAATGAGATGGACAATTTTCTAGACAAATACCAAATACCAAAGTTAAATCAGGATCAGATAAACTATCTAAATTGTCCCATAACCCCTAAAGAAATAGAAGTAGTCATTAAAATTCTCCCAACCAGCTGGATGGTGGTGGCACACGCCTTTAATCCTAGCACTAGGGAGGCAGAGGCAGGTGGATTTCTGAGTTTGAGGCCAACCTGGTCTACAAAGTGAGTTCCAGGACAGCTGGGGCTACACAGAGAAACTCTGTCTCAAAAAACAAAAAAATGTCTCCCAACTAAAAAAACCCGAGGACCAGATGGGTTTAGTGCAGAGTTTTATCAGACCTCCAAAGAAGACCTAATACCAATACTCCTCAAACTATTCCACAAAATTAAGTAGAAACAGAAGGAATCCTACCCAATTCATTCTATGAAGCCACAATTACGCTCATACCTAAACCACACAAAGACCCAACAACAAAAGAGAATTTCGGACCAATTTCCCTTATGAATACTGATACAAATATACTAAATAAAATTCTCGCAAACTGAACACAAGAACACATCAAAACGATCATCCATCATGATCAAGTAGAATTTATCTCAGGGATGAAGGGATGGTTCAATATATAGAAATCCATCATCGTAATTCACTATATAAACAAACTCAAAGGAAAAAAAAACACATGATCATTTCTCTAGATGTGGAGAAAGCATTTGACAAAATCCAATACCCCTTTATGATAAAAGTCTTGGAAAGATCAGGAATTCATGGCCCATACCTAAACATAGTAAAAGCAATATATAGCAAACCAGTAGCCACCATCAAACTAAATGGAGAGAAAATTGAAGCAATACCACTAAAGTCAGGGACTAGACAAGGCTGCCCATTCTCTCCCAACCTATTCAATATAATACTCAGAAGTCCTATCCAGATCAATTAGACAACAAAAGGAGGTCAAAAGAATATACAAATTGGCAAGGAAGAAGTCAAAATATCACTATTTGCAGATGATATGATGATATACTTAAGTGACCCCAAAAATGTTACCAGAGAACTACTAAACCTAATGAAGAACTTCAACAAAGTAACTAGATATAAAATTAAATCAAACAAATTAGTGGCCTTCCTATACTCAAAGAACAAACAGGCTGAGAAAGAAATTAGGGAAACAATACCCTTTACAACAGTCACAAATAATATAAAATACCTTGGTGTGACTCAAACCAAGCAGGTGAAAGATCTGTATGACAAGAATTTCAAGTCTCTGAAGAAATCAAAGAAAAACTCTGAAGATGGAAAGATCTCCCATGCTTGTGGATTGGTAGGATTAATATTGTAAAAATGGCTATCTTGCAGAAAGCAATTTACAGATCCAATGCAATCCTCATCAAAATTCCAACTCACTTCTTCATAGAGTTAGAAAGAGCAATTTGCAAATTCATTTGGAATAACAAAAAACCCAGGATAGCAAAAACTATTCTCAACAATAAAAGAACTTCTAGTGAAATCACCATCCCTGTCATCAAGCTGTACTACAGAGCAATAGTGATAAAAACTGCATGCTATTGGTACAGAGATAGGCAAGTAGGTCAATGGAACAGAACTGAAGACCCAGAAATGATCCCATATGGTCACTTGATCTTTACCAAAGGAGCTAGAATCATCCAGTGGAAAAAAGACAGCATTTTCAACAAATGGTGCTGGTTCAACTGGCAGTCAGCATGTAGAAAAATGCAAATTGATTTATTTTATCTCCTTTTACAAAGCCCAAGTCCAAGTGGATCAAGGACCTCCACATGAAACCAGATACACTGAAACTAACAGAGGAGAAGGTGGGGAAAGTCTCGAACACATGGGCACAGGGGAAATTTTCCTGAACAGAATACAATGACTTATCTTTTAAGTTCAAGAATTGACAGATGGGACCTCATAAAATTGCAAAGCTTCTGTAAGGCAAAGGACACTGTCAGTAGGACAAAATGTCAACCAACAGATTAAGACAAGATCTTTACCAATTCTACATCCAGTAGAGGGCTAATATCCATTATATGTAAAGAACTCAAGAGGTTAGACTTCAGAGAACCAAATAACCCTATTTAAAATGGGGTGCAGAACTAAACAAAGAATTCTCAGCTGGTGAGTACTGAATGTCTGAGAAGCACCTAAAGAAATGTTCAACATCCTTAGTCATCAGGGAAATGCAAATCAAAACAACCCTGAGATTCCACCTCATACTAGTCAGAATGGGTAAGATCAAAAACTAAGGTGACAGTAGATGCCGGCGAGTTTGTGGAGAAAGAGGAACACTCCTCCATTGCTGAAGGGATTGCAAGCTGGTACAACCACTCTGGAAATCAGTCTGGCGGTTCCTCAGAAAATTGGACATAGTATCTGAGGATGCAGCTATGCTACTCCTGGGCATATACCCAAAAGATGCTCCAACATATAACAAGGAAACATGCTTCACTATGTTCATAGCAGTCTATTTATAATAGCCAGAAGCTGGAAAGAACCAAGATTTCCTTCAACAGAGGAATGGATACAGAAAATATGGTACATTTACATAATGGTGTACTACTCAGCTATTAAAAAAATGAATTCATGAAATTCTCAGGCAAATGGATGGAACTAAAAAATATCATCCTGAGTGAGGTAACCCAATCACAAAAGAACACAACATGGTATGCACTCACTGATAAGTGGATATTAGCCCAAAAGTTCAAAATAGCCAAGGTACAATTCACAGACCCCATGAAGCTCAAGAAGGAAGACCAAAGTTTCAGTGTTTCTGTCCTTCTTAGAAGGGGGAACAAAATACCCATGGGAGGAGATACAGGGACAAAGTGTGGAGCAGAGACTGAAGCAAAGGCCATCCAGAGACTGCCCCATCTGGGGATCCATCCCATATACAGTTACCAAACCCAGACACTATTGTGGATGCATGCTGACAGGAGCCTAATAAAGTCTGTCTCCTGAGAGGCTCTGATAGTGTCTAACAAATACAGAGGTGGATGCTCATAGCCAACCACTGGACTGAGCATGGGGTCCCCAACGCAGGAATTAAAGAAAGGACTGAAGGAGCCGAAGGGATTTGCAGCCCCATAGGAGGAGGAACAATATCAACCAACCAGACCCCACCCCCTGAGCTCACAGGGACTAAACCAACAACCAAAGAGTATACACATGGAGAGATCCATGGCTCCAGTCTCATGTAGCAGAGGATGACCTTGTTGGACATCAGTGGGAGGAGAGGACCTTGGTCCTGTGAAGGTTGGATGCCCCAGTGTAGGAGAATCCCAGGACAGGGAAGTGGGAGTGGGTGGGTGTGGGGGTTGGAAGAACCTCATAGAAGCAGGTGGAGGGGGATGGGATAGGGAGGTTTTATAGGGGAAACCAGGAAAGGGGATGGCATTTGAAATGTAAATAAAGAAACTATCTAATACAAAATATTAAATAAGGCAGCATCAATGGGGACCCTGTATCACTTGGGACCCAAAAAAAGAATAATAAGAAAAAAGGTCGCCGGGCGGTGGTGGCGCATGCCTTTAATCCCAGCACTTGGGAGGCAGAGGCAGGCAGATTTCTGTGTTCGAGGCCAACCTGGTTTAGAGTGAGTTCTAGGACAGCCAGGACTAAGCAGAGAAACCCTGACTCGAAAAAACCAAAAAAAAAAAAAAAAAAAAAAAAAAAAAAAAAAGAAAAGAAAAAAAGAAAAAAGGTCAAGGAAGCCAGAGAGGCTTCCTGTACCCATCAGCAGAGCATGCAGCTGCTAAGCCTGAGAACTGACCCCAGGCTGTAGTCCAGTGGCCACCAGCTCTGGGGATCAGGAGCCCATGGAGTTAGGGCCGAGCTAATCTACACTCCCAGTTTCCAGCTTCCCACACTGAGTGCCCACAGGTGACTTTAGTTGGGCTTGCCCAAGAGTCCAAGCAAAGAAGTGTGTGTATGGGGAGAGGCCTGTGTAAGGCTGCAACAGACTTGTGGTTCCAGAATGTTGTCCAGCTTTTGAGACTGAGCATCCATTTCCCCAACCTGTGCAGCCTCGTATGACAGTTGTCCTCGAGAATGATGGGCAGGGGTCTCCAAGCTACTGAGGCCCCAGAAAACTTTTGTACCTCTCCCCCAGCCTACACAGACTTAATAACATTTTCTGGAGAAGAAAGAAAGATCTTCCCCACCTTTCCCAAAATTTGTCTGGAACATGTTAATTTGTTAATAACACAAGTAAGTCAGTCAGTTCACTCACTGAAAATCAGGTGCCAGAGTACTGAGCACCTCCTTAGTGATAGGCTGCGTGCAGGCTTGGGTACCAGGCCCCAAGAAAGAGAAGAAGGAAAATAAATTATCAGGTGGCTCAAGACCTACACTAGTAAAATAAATAAATAAATGAATAAATAAATAAATAAATAAATAAATAAATAAATAACATATTAAATAATTAAAAAGAAACATGGTCCTCAGGGCTGGCCAATTGGAGTTCAGAGAAGCCCAGAGGAAACATTGTAATATTTATAAATATTAAATAGCAACTCAAGGTTATCGATAGGAAAGTAGATTCTAAGGTAGGTTTTTGCCCAGTTTGTGTGTTGTTTAAGGCTTATTGTAAATATAACGGCTGTGTGGGTCTTTTATGCAGGAAGTAAAGGGACAAAGGCAGGGAAGAAACCCCAGGTAGGGATTAAATACATTCTACAACACTTTGTGCCATTATTGAAAGCTGGAGAGTTGAGACAGTCCAGCGGTAGCTGTGCATTTGTTCTGGACCCATCTTTACATTGTGCCATACCAGTTGTTTGGATTTGCCATGTTCTGAAGTAAATAGGAGTTTCTACATCTCCATAGGAGATGGAAATGAGTGCTCTCAGCAAGAAAGCATGATCATTGCCTGAAAACCTTAATGTTGCCTGTTGTCCTATGTGGATGAAGACCACCAGGAGGAGTATAAACTTGGTAGATAGCCTTTGTCCACATCTCTCCTTCTCTCTCATTTTAATTTCCAATCTTTTTCCTCTTCTGTCTGTCCTATAACCCTACTGCCCTATAACCCTACTGCCCTATAACCAACCCTATTGCCCTATAACTCTACTGTCCTATAACCTCAAGGCTACCCATCTACCCACCAAGTGCTGGTGGTTTACATGTGTCCTCCCACCTCTTCTGTTCACGGGCCACGAAAACACACACTTTAACTGCATCAAAGTGCAATATCATACTTCACTCAGTTGGAGAAGGGGTTCTCAGCTTCTGGCCATATTGGGAGTAGGTCTGGTGGTCCTTGTACTCATATGATAAATTCTGTACCTCAGAGTCTGGTAGCCCCGAGATGAGCAAGTTCCCATGTACAACAGCCTTTGTTGTGCAGATCTTATCCCCTTCCCCCCAATATAAGACCACTGGTTAAATAAAAACGGCACAACCAATTACTGGAAAGAATAGAATAGAGTTTTGAGTTACTGGGCTGGGGATAGCAGGGGGTGGGGGGCAAAGGAGAGAGAGGACGGAAAGAACAGGAGATCTACATTAGTCAGGACCAGACCACATGCCTAAATGAAATGCCTCTCTAGGACACCACACTGCTGGAGCAAAAGTAACCCAGGAAGATTCAAATAGAAAGTATTTGGGGAAGTAGCCAGTCTAGTGTTAGAGAATTAGACTAGGGGTAATCCCTCAGTAATTGTATAGTTAAGTCACTGTTGTGGTGAGCACTTATCTATGTCAAAGCAGTGTGTGATGGGTATGAAGCGCTATCACCAGGACTTTTACCATTAGACTGGAAGTAGGTTTAGGTTTCCTTGACTGACTTGTGAGGATTTGGTGCCCAATACAGTGGAAACTTGTGACATTATACATCCTTGAGGAAACTCTGAGATATCTGAGAACTCACATACTCTTTGGAATTCATACGAAGAGGAGGATGCTAAAATGATGGAGATTTTTTAAGGGCATAAATTCACCAGGGAAGCAGAAGGGAGAAGAGAGAAATTCAGAGGTTGTGTTGGAGGATTTGGGCTGGAATGACCCCCTTTATCACCAAGAAGGCATTCTTCCAGTGGCATAATGTTGTACTCATCATGACCATGCATCTCTCCAAAGTCATGTGATGCTACAGTAGGAACAGAGCTAGCCCCTGACCAAGACTGACGCGGACATCTTTATCAGGATGCAGATAGAGATCTGGACCTGTCTCTGGCTAGCAGGGTGAATAGGGATTATCTTTTTGAACATTACTATGGCTTCATCATACCAATTCTTCCATTGTTTTGCGTTTCGTTAGAGTTAACTCTATCTGTAATAAAAAAAACTCACCTCTCGTGGCAAACAGTAGTAAAAGTCATGGTCAGTCTTTGTTGAGAACAGGTGAAGCATAGTTTCAAAGTTGTGTTTCTAGTGGGAGTTTCAAAGTTGTGGCTTCTCCAGTCCATCTCAGGTCTTCTACTCACGTCTCTGAGGGAAGACTAATAAGTGTAAAACTGTTCTATAAGAAAACATGTCCAAGAAAGCAAGCTATGTATTATTTAATGTCTTTGATGTGTTGTCCTATCTTTTGGATTATCTTATCCATCCAGAATAGGCTTTTATACATGGTACCAAAGCATGGATGGCCTACAGTGCTGTTAGGGAGAACAAGACTAAGCAAGGGACCAGACTACATATTTCTTGCATGAATTGCTTCTCTCTGAACAGAAATCTGGCAGGTGCTCTGGTATGAGAGAAAACAGAGGTTTATTCTATGAATAAATCTTCCCCCTAAATGAATGAATCAATAAATGGTTCTCATTATCATAAAACACAGGCAAATGGGTGTAAAGAAGGTAGGTGGAAGAGGTCAGATGACCAGAGAAGGTATTTTGTTCTACAGTCATTTGGTAAAACAGACAGAACTTGGTACAGGACACTGCAGAACTTGGTGACCAGGCTACTGACTGTCAGAGGTTGGGAGTGACTTGGGATGATTTTTTGTAAACAAAAGTTCCAAGGATCCTAAAGCCTTGAATACACTGATTAGTAGTGTCCAAAATATTTTTGAGGCTGGATTTCACTTTTGGGTCTCTGGGTAGCCTAGAACTTTCTATGTAGATCAGGTTGGTCCAGGACTCACAGGAATCTACCTGCCTCTGTCCTCCAAGTGCTAGAATTAAATGCCCAATGGGTTTCCTGAATCCTCTTTCAGAATGCTCTGCAACGACAGATCTAAATTGATGTCTCTGCCCCAGATTACAGCAGGCTAAGCCCCTCCTTATGTGAACTTTGTTTACTTCCTCTCTTTATACATCTATTGCCACTGTGTGCTTCCCACAATGAAACCATCATCCTGTTCTAGGGATGAGACATGGCGATGGAGGCCAGTGTAGAATGTGCTAAGAAACAATTTTCAAAACATCCTCTCTTCCGTTGAACAGACACAGACACAATAAGTATCAAAAAGTTAGCTTTTCAGCGGGGCGTGGTGGCACAGGCCTTTAATCCCAGCACTTGGGAGGCAGAGGCAGGCGGATTTCTGTGTTCAAGACTAGCCTGGTCTACAGAGTGAGTTCCAGGACAGCCAGGGCTACACAGAGAAACCCTGTCTTGGAAAAAAATAGTTAGCTTTTCCTAGTGTCGGGGTAGAACATGGAACTGTCAGCAAGTCTGGCTCTCTAATACCAGGCTCCTTTTCCAGACCTTGGTCTTTTGAAACAGTCTCATTACATGCCCTAAACTCCCTCCATAGCCGACCCTACTGCAGGGATCTCTCTAGAACAAGCTCTCCAACACCAGTAAGAGGGGAAAAGCAGAGATGTCACCTTGGTTCAAAGCCAGGATAGTTCCTGAAAGGCCTCAGTGCTGAGTCTAGGGGCTCAAGGGGCTAGTTTGTATTTTCATTTTGTATTTAAAACCACGAGGCAGGTGGGACAAGAAAGCAGGATTTTACAGAGCCTATATGGTTGGCAGGCTGTCAAGGGAAACGACTCGTTGTTTGTGTTCCCAGTTGTTCTGTTCCAGGTAGCAAGTAACATCAGTGCTGTTGAATAAGCTGTAGTGCTGATATGTAGTGCAGGCTGTGAAAATTGGTGTTGCTAGCTTCTACATAGCCGGGAATCTGGACTGTGAGTTTCTTGGAAGAGACTAAGTCAGAGGCAAAACAAGCTTTGTTCTTTAGGAAAGGAACTATTTGGAACCAGCAGATTAGGTCTAATGATCACCCTGAAAATAATGATATTTAAAACCCAGCATTTTCAGATAAGGAAGCTGATGACTCTGAGCAGACACCTCCATCAAGAGACCAAGCGAGCAAAATAACCCGGCTCCTTTAAAACAGCGTGGCACTTCTTAGCATGCTTTGCTGCCCTCTAGAGGCCAACCAAAGTTTCAAGGCGGGTTCAGAAATCTTCCTTCACCTTCCACAGCATTGTTCTGGCTTCCAAAGAAATGCAAACCTTTGCTACGTAATTTTATTAGCATCCAGCTACTGTTTTGCTTCATTTTTATTTTGCTTTGACACAGGATCTTGCTTGTATTGCTCAGGTTGATACCCATATCATAATTTAGCTTAGGTGAGCAGTATTAAATGAACCTGGGTTGGATCTGTAATGCCCGAAATTAACCTGTAAGACCCACCTGCCCAAGAACCAGGTAACTTCCTAGAATGGTGTGTAAGACTCTGATGAGACCTTCTGAGTGAACCATGCGGAGCTGGGGATCGATGCAAAAGCAAGAGGAATTTATTGTTCCAGTGTTGGTGTCCAGCTGCAGCCAAAGAAGAGGTGGCGACACCGGGAGGCCAGTTTGTCGAGTTTTTATACAGTTTCCAGAGGCAACTAGGCACAATATGATTGCTGGAACAGTGGACTCTTTAAACTGGTTGGTAATGAAGTAGTAGGGGCTTCAGCCTCTCCCTTCCGGCCTATGTGCTCCACCGACCTCTTACTTCTGGGATGGGAGGGGCCCGGTGGAATTTTCCAACAGTCTTTAGTTCGCTGACCTCTTCAGCTGAGAGTCATAGTTGTAGGAAATTAGCAAAGCCTCAAGGGAAAAAAGTACTGTAGCCGATAAGTTTGACCTTATAAATTCCTGCAACACATGGCTGGGTCCCTTCCACCTGGGAAATACCAGGGAATGGCTTTGACCGAAGTCCATTTCTTGGTCAATATTTAATAAAGTTTGCATTAAATTTTACTCAAAATGGTGGAATTGTTTGTTTGCTTTTGTTTTTTGTTTTTCAGTGACTATCAAGATTAACAGATCCTCTTGCCTCCACCTCTGGAACACTGGGAACAGAGACACCCACTACTATGAGGGTGTACCCTCCCTTCCTCCTCGTTTCTCTTTCTCTCACTTTTTCCTTTTCAAAAGCTATTGGCAGCTGGTGGCTGCTGGGAGGGGACATTACTTTTATTCTGGGTATGGCCACTGGTGGGCTGTCCTGCTCCACTGGATGGCCCTCACATACGGACCAAAGAGACTAAGGTAAAAAAGAGAGAGAGAGAGAAAATATAAAATGGGATAAGGAGGGGTAAGAGTGGGTTCAGGGGGAGAAGGAATGGGGAAATGAGAAATTGATATGCTCAAAACACATTGTATATGTATCTGAAGTTCTCAAAGAATAAATAAAAATATTAAAATAAATAAGGATCTTCTTAAATGAATAATCTTTGTACAAAAGAGTGGATGTCATAAAGACCTCAACATAGCCTGTGTGTATATAATGAACTTTGATCTCATTTATGTCCCCACTTACCCTCTCCTGTCAGCCTTCCCTTCTCATCCTGGTCATCTTTCTTGTTCTGAATTATCCCCATTCTTTGGATGCATGTGTGGGTCGGTGTGTGTGATGGAGCCTATGTACTATATAATCTTCCCATCTTCAAGGGCTAAGACTCCAGAGTTGTACTAGAGTGACTTGCCATCGTGACAATTTTTAAATCAGATCAGTTCATGGGTAGCTTTCAATTGCCACATGATTTAACCAACACAGATTTAATAGGTGTTCATTTAAGACCTTTACAGAACAAGTTGTCTTCTAGGAATTCTTGCTGATACTTGTAGTTTCCTGAAGATTAATCTGTTACTATTTGTTCTAATACAGATACAGGTGGGTACATGATACTAAGCCTTGGTTTTACAGTATAGGCTCTATCTCTTAGATTATTAATAGTTTTAATACTGTGGCAGGCCCTGGTGCTCTGTGACACTAATTCCAGGACTGAGGAGGCAGAGGGAGGGGGCAGCTTTGTGAGTTTGAAGCAGTTTTGATCTATATAATGAGATGCAGGCCAGCAAGGGACCACATGACACCCAAGAAAAAGAAAAGTAGGTTTTTTTCAAATAATGAGCTGTATCATATTTAAGCACTGCCCACATTGTGCACAGTCACTGTCTCTCTAGATGCTTCATTATCTCCTTTTGAGTAAGAAGGTCTCTTGAACCCTGACTCTGTGCTGCTGCAGGTATCAATCTCCAAGAACCTGTGATCATTCCATTCTGACAGCAGTGTGTGTTTTAAATTGTCAGGATCCTTTTCAGGTTGCCTAGTAAGATGTGCCGAGCTGGATCTCAGGTGATCAGGATACTAGCTAGCCTCTTGCGGCAACAAGCGGGTGAGGATTGAGCAGGAACTTCACAGAATCCCTTACGTGCACAGAAGGTAGTAGTCTCAGAGTTTAGAGGGAAGTTGTCTGAGTTTTGCAGATTAATAAGGGAACCAGAGAGGGCTTGGGCATGGATTTGTTTCTTTGTTTTCAGACAGAATATCCCTATGCAATCCTGGCAATCCTTAAACTATGAAGACCAGGGTGGCTGTGAACTCACAGAGACCTGTCAGCCTCTGCCCCCAGGTGCTGGGATTAAAGGTGTGAGCCACCACCCTCAGCCACTGAGGCAGGAATTTAAAAGTCCTATTGTCATTCCAACTTTACCTTGACACTGTTTCACACTCCTGGGAAGTTCTGTGATCTTACAGAGGGGACCCTGACCATGAGGTTGAAAAGACAAAGCTCACTTTGTATGTCTTGGATCCAAGAGGGAACTCGGAAGGAAAAGAAAAAGAAAGAAAGAACAAAAGGGAAAGAAAGAAGTTAAAAAGAGATAAAGATAAGAAAGCAAAACACAACCAAATAACCAAACAAAGAACAACAAGAGCAAAGGCCAAAGAAATGAAACCCTAAGAGCTAACAGCTGTAGGCTGATAAGAAACCAATGATCTCTGGGTGGTGGTGGCGCACGCCTTTAATCCCAGCACTTGGGTGGCGGATTTCTGAGTTCCAGGCCAGCCTGGTCCACAGAGTCCATAACTCTTCAAAGACTGGTGTGCACACCTATAATCACAGCACCAGGGAGGTAGAGGCAGGTGGATCTCTGAGTTTCTGGCCAGCCTCATCTACATACAGAGTGAGATCCAGGAAAGCCAAGGCTACACAGAAAAATCCTGCCTCCAATAAACAAAAAAAAAAAAAAAAAAAAAAAAAAGAAAGAAAAGAAAAGCAAATTTCCTCAAAAGCAGGACGGAGAGGCACACATCTATAATCCTCTTTCTCAGGAGGCTGAGATGGAAGCATGAAGACTGCAGCTCTAGTCTCTGCTACCTAAAGAGTTCAAGAGCAGCCTGAGCCACTGAGGAACCACACCTCCACCCAATACGACAAATGAGCAAAGAAAACCCCCAAGTCTCCTGAGAATTTTCTTAATGAGTCAAAATCATGAAAACTATTCAAAGTTAGACAGAGAGGCTATCCTGAAACGTAGATCACAAGTGCAATGGGGAATAATTTAGAACTAAGGGGTCTGGGTTCCAACCGTCATCAAACAACAAAACCACAACAAACAAGAACAAGAAAAAAATCAAAACAACAAAAAACTAAACAAACGAAAAACACAAAACAAAAAAACCCAAAGAAGATAACGTCTTACGGCTGGCCATGGTGACAAGTTGACAAGTAGCTGTAAAGCCTCAGGAAGGAAAGTAACAAACTTTTTTTTTTTTTTAAGTTAGAATTAGTTTATTGAACACACACTCCAAGACTGATCAATCAGGACCACAAAAAAGGACTTGGAGCCTAAATCTGGTATCAGACCACCCTCAGGGCAGGGTGGCAAACTTGAATATAGCCTGGCCTGTTTTGTGAAACATTGTTTAAAGCACCAAAGAACAAACCAGCAGACAAACAAAAACCCCAAATGGCCTGAATCTCTGAAACTACCAAAGGGAGCCTGAGGCGATTGTGCTCAGCTTCTCCAGGGCACTGCAATCCTACAGTGAAGCCAGGTTTCCTTGAGTACACACTTGTGGTTCCTAGCTTTCTGTCAGCTCCTATTAGGAAGTAGAAGTGTGTTGCGGGTGGTGACACACACCTTTAATCTCTGCAGCTGGAGAGATCAAGGCAGCCTGGTCTACTTAGAGAGTTTCTGTCAGCCAGGGCTACAGTGAGATCCTGTCTTAAGGGTGGAAAAGGTGTAGAAACTAACCCTGGGCCTTCCTGCTCAGCTCATCCATCCCTCACCAGCCTCCAATGACTTCTCTACTCCATAGTCTGTAGATTTCCTCCACAATGTTTGATATTATAAAGAAGAAAATTTTAGGTCTTCAACTAAATGTGTCATCTAATAGTAATCATAGGGAGTGTTGAAGGGAGAAGGTAGAGAAATTTGGGCGTCCTCCCTAAGGTGGGTCAAAGCTTCCGAGTGAGTATACATATATAGCTCCTAAGGCCAGAACTGCCTTTGCAACTTGCAACCAGCTGCCTGGAATTGCTCTGTTCTGAAGCAAGTAGGAGCCTCCAGGAGACAAGAATGAATGACCCACAACCAGGGAAGGGATGGTGGGATGAGCCGGACTACTGCAACCCACTGGAGTTTGATATGGAAGAAGGCCAGGAAGACTACGTATTTGGTAGGCGGCTGTCACCTTCCTCTTAATTTCCTTGTATCACCTGTCTACCTTAGGCTTCAAGGTTCAAGGCCACCTGTTTACCCACCCCACCCCCAACCCAGTGCTGGTATTTCACCAGTCCTATATTCCCTTTTCTGTGAACAGGCCCTGATGACAGAATACCTTCACACCCTGGAGGTCCACACCAACACCCTCACTCAGCTGGAGAGATGGTTTACATCCTCAGGCCAAACCCGAGTCACTGTGGTGGGACCATTTAAGGCAAGGCTGTGGGTGATGAACATGATCAGAAAAGTGGGGAGTAAGAACACTACCGATCAGATTAAAGGTAGGCATCCTTGACAGGATTGTGGTGAAGGCCTTGATGCCTCTTGGAAGATTTATTTCCTTTATGTATGAGTCTTCTATCTGCATGTACGGCTGCCTGCCAGAAGAGGGCATCTGATCTCATGAGCTAACAAGTGGTTGCTGGCAATTGAAGTCAGGACTTCTGGTAGAAATCCAGTACTTTGCTTCTTTAAGAGTAGCTGTATAGCACCATGCATCCTGAAAGGCCTCTCTATTATCTAGTAAATGTGATGTTACACAGAGTGCATTAAAGATGGGGATAGAATAAATTCATATAGTTTTATGGAATTAAGTCAGTGAGGGTATGGGAAGGCATGCATGGATTATGTGGGGGGACCTGGTGGGATGATTTCTTCCCCTGCAATGTCCTTCTGAAAGTGTCATCCCTCTTACATTCCCTTATCAGGCAAGATGATGCTAATGCAGATCCGGAGTCATCCTCTGACAGAGCAAGACCTGCAGATTCATCCAGAATCGAGGAGCATTTGTTGGTTTCCTGATTGAGTGATTGGACTTGTGTGGTAGTTCCTAGTTACCTGAACTTTCTTTTGACAGTTGTTTGGCGTTTCTGTTCAAATTCTTTGTATTCATAAGTTCACAGATTTCCTTTGGTAACTGCTTTGGGAAAGCAGCCAGTGTCATAGGTGGAGAGGTTCTTCATCAGTCTTTGAAAAAACAAGTGAAAGATAGTTAAGGAAGTTTGAGTTGGTGGACCATACTGCCACTCTCAAGCAGTGTGAGGTGTAAGATTACAAATTTCTACGTGTGATATTCTGGAAAAGAGATCTAATAAAACATGTTGCAGTAACATCCAATGCTTTTGATTTTGGTCTTTTTTTTCTTTGTCTTCACTAATCCAACCCAGCAATGGAATTTTTGGACAAGGTAGTCTCCAAGGACTGGGAAGGCTACATTGTCTCCCAAGAGTTATAAATAGGTTGGTGGGACTGGAAACAAGATATAAATTGCTTCTCTCACATCAGAAGCCACTTAGGCCATGTTAGACCTGGACTGTCTGATTAAAGCAAATTGTATTTGAAATGCAGGAGAGACTGGCTAGACTACTGCCCCCTGCTCCATCACCCAGTTACCTTAGGTGTCAGAGAACAGCCTCTCCCCGGTTTTGAGGTTTCTTATTGGGAAGGGTTAGGGTTGAGAGAATACAGCTGTGGAGATAATTGGCTGTTAGCCCCTAGGCAGAAGAGTGGGGGACTCAGGGCTCAAGGCTACCTGTGGGGAAATGGAGTTATCACCTGTGTTTTGGAGTTTAGCAAGGCAAAGTGGTTGGGTGTACATCAATGGGCATAAGTTGGAAACCTTGGTTTATAGGATACATTAGGCTCAGGAAACAAACATTCTTGTAAGGTATGGAGACCTACTAACAATTTATGACAGGTGGGTCCTATTCTGGTCTCAGCTGCTCTCTGATTGAAAACATTGGTTCTTAAAAGAACTCAGGAGACTTAAAATTATCCTAGTCATAAAATGCCGGTCAGTGAGAGGAGAGAAGAAGATTCAGGGTCCTGATGAAGACATGTTTCAAGTGGCAGGGAGGCCACCTGGTTGAGCATTACCTTGAGTCTCTAGCACTGTCCCTGAACCCGGAAGTTGGGGGAGGGCCTAAAAAAGGTTTTCTAGGATCTATGGGTAAGTTGACAGTCATGGGTACTGGAATTCCTTAAACATGTTCTCTTCACAGGTCTCTTCAGCCACTTGTGTCTTATCAGGACAACATTTTTCTATTCTAGGAGGACTAGTGTCCTGTGCAGAGTTTAACTATAGGGGAGTGTCCAGAGATTGTTGATTTATTTAGGTTGGGCTGAAGCTACCAACATACTTACCTACTTTTTTGGTCAGTAATGAAAGAATTTGATAAGTTTTAGAATAGAAACTGAACCTGACCCACTCCATTTTTTTATTTGTTTGTTGGTTGGTTTCTTTCTCTCTTTGAAACATTAAAAAATATTTTATTTATCTTAATTTTACTTGCATTGGTGTTTTGCCTGCATGTATGTCTGTATGAGGATGTTAGATTCCCTGGAACTGGACTTAAAGAGTTGTGAGCTGTGTATGTGCTAGGAATTGAAACTGAATCCTGTAGAAGAGTAGCCAGTGTGCCTAATGCCTGAGACATCTTTACTGCTCCTCCCTCCCCCTTATTTTAGAGTCTCACTCTGAAGCTGGGACTATTCATGAACTCCGTAGCCCCAGGCTGGCCTTGAACCCCCAGAGATGAACCTGGCTCTGTCTCTCAAGTGCTAAAATTAAAGACAGGCATCTCCACACACAAACTAGCCTAGTAAGAACAGTGTTTGTAGGGTGGGTCTAACCTACTATCCCAGATTCAATTGGGAATGAGCATGGTTTTGACCAATCTGATCACAAACCATGATGTCAATACTTCATGGATTATGCATTTGACTTGCATTGGTTTAATGAAGTGTTGGAAAGATACATTTCTTCTGTATTTGGGAGAAGCATTTCCTGTCTCTTTCCTGTGTCTCAGTTTAACTAGAGAAATGTGTTGATCCCCTGGCCACCATCTTGTAAACACGAGGGCGATACTGAGCACACTAAGCAGTGTGCTCCTTGAAAGGGTCCCAGCAGAGGGTGTCAGCCTGAGAGCTTGAGGATGGAGTCAAGGAGTGGCTGCTTTATCCAGGTCAAGATTTGATAGACCATCATGTTCCTCTGCTCACGGCTGTTGCTGACTGTATTTGTGCTCAGCCAGTTTCTTCCACCAGATGCCAATGGATCCACATGGGCCTCTTTTCATAAGTTCTTTGAGGAAGGGCTAGTAAGTTGCATATGCTGAATGAAAATGGGCTGTCAACAACCACAAACTCTTTCTCCTGCTCCTTCTGTTTCTCATCTTCACCCTTGTTGGACTGTGTAGGATCTCTCTATATAATCTAGGCTGGACTTGGGCTTAAGTTCATGAGCTTCCTGCTTCAGTTTCCCAAGTGCTTGTCTTACTTGTAGAAGGCAAATCTCCTGGTCAGGCTATATTTTTATCCCAATGAAGGTGATGATGACACCGTATGCTGCAGCTGGTGCCAGCTGAGACCAGGATGTCATGTCATGAGATACAGACAATAAAGGATGGATCTCTTTTTATACCTAGACTCTAAAATGAAGTTTGAGAAAGTTAACTTTTCCAACTGTAGGCATCTGTTACAGTCATTGTGAGCTGAGAGCAGGATGCTGAGGCTTCCTGGGGTCCTGTGGGGCTGCTTAGGGAGGAGTCTCTCCTAGTGTGTAAGGGAAAATTAAAGCCTTGGACCTGAGCTGACTAGTAAAAAAGTTATGGGCCTAAGAATCCATTACAAGCTGGCCCACATAGGCCTGGGAATGAGCAAGCAAGTTGTTAGACATCATAGGAGCTGGCAGGTCAAAAAGACATACAAATATAAACATAGAGGAAAATATGTCTAGGCAAACAAGGACATGTCCGGGCATGCAAGGACGTGCCTGGGCAGGCCCTGAGTAATGGACCATCTGGTCCCTTAGATATGGTTTGAGGTCAGCAGGAAGAAATTGTTAAACTAGTACTGAAAGACCCCTGGGGGAGACCCCCATTCAAATCTCGGGAGGACGTACACCCAAGGAATCACAAGAGACCACATATTGATGTAATTACAAGAGGTATATTTTAATTTCAGGACGCCCTGGTTTGGCACCACAGTTATCTCACGCAGGAGCTAATGGAGCCGACCATAAGACTTGAAAGTTAGGGGTTTTTATAGGGAAAAGGTCTGAGGGAACAAAGGGATCAGTGTGGTCATATATGATTGGCTAGTTCAAATATTAACTATTACGTGCAGAACAGAGTGGAAAATTCCTAAGGTTGGTGTTAATCTGAGTCAACAGAGCATCTGACCTTAAACCATATCTGAGAGGACCAGATGGTCCATTACTTAGTGTCTGCCAGGCACGTCTTTGCAGGCCTGGGCCTTGGACATGTCCTCGTTTGCCTAGACATGTTTTCCTCTATGTTTATAGTTTTATGTCTTCTTGACCTGCCAGCTCTTATGATATCTAACAACTTGTTTGCTCTTTCCCAGGCCTATGTGGCAAGTTTGTGATGGATTCTTAGGCCCATAATTTTTCTTCCTAGTGAGCACAGGTTTAAAGCTTTAATTTCTCCTTACAGTACCATCCACAGAAAACCCACATATTGCCTTTTTAAGAAATTCCTGCTTTAGACTGTATGTATTTTTAAACTAGCCAATCATGTGTAACCACACCAATTTCTTTGTTCCCCTAGACCCTTTTTTCTCTATAAACCCCTAACTTTCAAGCCTCATGATCGATCTCCCATCTCCTGTGAGAGTTTGGGAGTCGGCCCGGAGCCCCGCCATTAAATGCTGCCTCGTGCAATTGCATCAAGTCGGCCTCTTGTGTTTCTTTGGGTATGCAACTTCCCGAGACTTGAGTGAGGGTCTCCCCTCGGGGGTCTTTCATTGGGGACTCGTCCGGGATCACGTGACACCCAAGAACCCCGAAGGGTGTTCCACAAACTTGGAGGTACGTTTGTGTGAGTGTGTGAACATGTGGCATGCTTGAAGTTCGGCGCCGCTAAGTTGAGTTTTGGTTTCGGTTTTTGGGCCCAGCGGCTATAAAAACAAAAGCTGCAACCCTGGATGCAGATCCCGGGGTATCAGGAACCCTAGATGCAGATCTTGGGGTAGCAGGAACCCTAGATGTAGATCTTGGGGTAGCAGGAACCCTAGATGCAGATCCTGGGGTATTGGAGAGTCAGGAGAGGTTGACTGTTGGTTTTCTGAACGAGGGGGACGGATTTCTCCTTCTTCTGAGAAGAGAGTGGAAAAGAGATCCTACTCCATCAGAGGTTGCGTTCGGCTGGTTATTTAAGACCAGGCTCGGACGAAAGTGTCTGGATATACTAGTTTTCTTTGTTTGTGCAGCATTTTTACTTTTGTTCCTTCTGACTTTTACTATGGGGCAGACTGTGACAACTCCTTTATCTCTGACTGTGGACCATTGGAAAGATGTTAGGGAAAGAGGACAGAACCTATCAGTAGTAATAAAAAAAAAGGACCCTGGCAAACCTTTTGCACCTCTGAGTGGCCCACCTTTGGACTGGGATGGCCAGAGGGACAGATTCAGTTCTGTAAGTGATTGACCTTTCAGAATTACTCTCCCATTGTCAGAAAGGCTTCTGAGTTTTGGGGTTGGAAGGAGATAGAAACTAAAGCAAGGGTGCAGGTGAAACCTTTTAATCTCCTCAGTGAGAGCCACAGTTCTGATGGTTCCTAGGAACAGAGGAAATCTCCTTATAATTCTAATACACTAGAAGTTGAGGCAAGAGGATATCTCTGTCTCTGTCTTTCTGTCTGTCTGTTGTCTTCCTTTTACCCTTTTTGATATAGAGTTTCTCTGTGTAGCCCTGGCTGTACTTTAACTCTCTTTGAAGAACACACTATCCCCAAACTCGAGCTCTTCCTGCTTCTCCCTTCTAAATGTCAGGGTTAAAGGTGTGAGCCAAAATGGGATCTCGATTTCTTTGCATTTGTTGTTTGTTTCATGAAACAAGACCACTCCCTTTAGAAACCTGACTGTCCTGGAACTTGTTCTGTGTGGACAAGGCTGGTTTCCATCTCAGATACTCACCTGCCTTTGCCTCCTAAGCACTAGGATTAATGGGGAGCATCACTGCCTAGTCTTGGATCTCAATTTCTTGACCAGCCTCCCAATCATAGACAGATTTTGTCTCAATAAACCCAGAATAGCTTATATTGTTCTGCATGCTTGTAACAAGAGTATGAGGGAAGCTGAACCCAGAGCATCATCTAAAGCCTGAGATCAACATAGGTAATAGGTACATAGTAAGACCCAGCATCAAATCAGCCCGCTAGATAATGAAGCAAACCCTCCAAATCAATACTAATAATAATCCAACTAGGGAAGACAGCCTAGAGCTTGTCTCTTCTGAGATCCTACAAATCTCAGGGAATGCTCTATGGTGGGCAAAGAAAACTGCTTGACCTCTGGTTAGGCAAGATCTTTATTTTCTGACTCAAGGCTGCTTCTATGACCTTATTGGCCAGTCAGAATGTAAGACCCGAGTAAACAGGGATATCTCAGAAAAACACTGGGAGGCCAGGAATTTCCTTAATAAGATAAACTCAGGAACTTTGGGAAGGTGGTGGAACTCTCTAGAAGGGAAAGGTTAATTAATGTTCTTCAGACCACAGGGTGAGAACCAACCTGTGGGTGTGAACACATTCCGCAGAGTGGACCTTTGCCTACCTTCAGACAAGAGAAGTCCTTGTTACCTCATTCCCTAAAGACCAATCAGTTTAAAAAGTCGCACTGTTTTGCCAATCACATTGTGTCTAATGGCTTCTGTCCTGAAAATTGTATAAAAGCCCACTGAACAAGCTGTACAGGGTCTCCACCTCTCCTTAGGGTCTGGGTTGGCCCCAGTGCACAGGAACATTAAACACTCTCTTGCTTTTTGCATCAATCAGGCTCCATGTGATTCATTCAGGGGGTCTCCGGTAAGGCTCGACAGGGTCTTTTACAAGAACAGTTTTGAGAGTCCTTGAGTTTTATTCATAGAGCCATTCATTTCTCTAGTAATGAGCAGAATCATATTTGAGAATGGCATGGTACTCAGTGAGCAATCCATTCCCTGGAAGATGATTTGATAGGTCAGTATGCATCAAAATGCAGCAGGAGGTGTTCTGGTAACTTTGCACAGTAGCATCCACTGAACACTGCAAATCAAAGATCAGAGATTGACCTGCCTCAGCCTCCTGAGTACTAAGATCAAAGGCAGTTGAAGATGACTTTTTAAAAATGTTTTTCAAGGCAGGGCTAATCTATGTATCCCTAACTGTCCCAGAACTCAGTTTGTAGACTTTAAGGCTGGCCTTAAATTTACATTCATCCACCAACCTCTGCCACCAGACTGCTGGCATTAAAGGCGTGTGCCACCACTACCCAGGGACGATGAGCTTTTAAAAATAATTATCTGTTTTAAGAATGTGTGGGTTAAAGAAGGCACTGCAGCTGTATTGAATGATAAAGATTGAGGTCTTTTGATACTGAGGGTCACTTTCAGCTAATGAATCTGGTTGGGAGATCCAACTGGCACTCATGAAAGGAAGGGCAATATTTACATTTATAGCTTTTCAGAGGGTACTGTAAGACCTCCGAAGGGACCCTCACTCAAGTCTCAGGAAGGTGCACACCCAAAGAAACATGAGAGACCGGCTTGATGCAAAAGCATGAGGAAGCTTTTTAATGGTGGAGCTCCGGGCCATCTCCCAAAGTCACTCAGGAGATGGGAAAGTGACCACAAGGCTTGAAAGTTAGGGGTTTATATAGGGAAAAGGTCTGAGGGAACAAAGGAATCAGGGTGGCTATACATGATTGGTTATTTTAAATGTAGTTCGTGCAGATTATAATTGAAAATTCCTAAAAAAGGGGGAGTGAAAGGGGAGTGCTATTCGAGTGAAAGAGGAATACTATTCAAGGTTTCTAGTTGACCTTAAGCTAATCTAAGAGGGCCAGGTGGCCCATTTCTCAATGTCCATTCAGGCACGTCCCAGATGCCTAGGCTCCAAATATGTCCTTGCATTTTTTGCCCTATCTTCATGTTTTATGTCTTCCTGACCTGTCAGTCCTCAGGATACCCAACAGCTTTTTCTTCTTTACTTTGATCTGTATTCAAAGGCCTAGGCCCCTGCGGTTTTTGCTAACACCAGTCTCAAATTTAACTCTTTCAATCTCAGGCTTACATATGCAAGCTTGTGCTGAACTTTTCCTTTTCAGGTACCTGTCTATGAGATCATAGGGCCTCTGCATGTAGAGGGAAAAGGAAAGGACCTCAGAGTTCAGCTGATTGGTGAAGGCACTAGATCAGCTGTCAGTCAATAACTTAAGAAATTAATTCCATTGTCCCACCCTACGTTGTGACTGAGACATACTAAAAATTTAGGAGCTTTTTGGATAGGCTATAAGGTGTGACTGCTCCCTCCTCAGGGACAACCTCTGTGTTCCTACAACGAGTGCTGATCTTGTATGTCTCTGGTTCCAAAAAGCCTTAGTGGGATAAAAAGGAGGGCAGGCCATGGACTGTGAACAATGGTTAACAAAATTCCCAAAGAGCTTGCAGTGCTTAAGTAAAACTCAGAGGACGGGTGGTTCTTGCTTGACAGGCTGCATGTGGCAGGGAGCACACCTTTAATCCTAGCATTCAGGAGGCAGAGGCAGGAAGATCCGTGCGGGGCTTCTTTTTT
>NW_022196896.1:50277074-50278235 GCF_008632895.1 Mastomys coucha
TAAAATAAGAGGAAAGAAAAGGAAAGAAAGAAAAAAGAAAGAAAGAAAGGAAGAAAATACAAATAAACCAAAGTGAGTTAAAGAGAAAGAGAAAAAATGCTGGTCAAGATGCTTACTGATGCTAAATTGTACCTCATAAATCTATGCAGTAAGAGATAAGTAACTTGGAGTTGGAGAGTGCTTCAGTGTTTAGAAGCACTGGCTACTCTTCCAAAGGACCCAAGTTCAATTCCAGGCAAACACATGGTTACTCACAACTCTCTGTAGCTCCAGTTCCAGAGGATCTCACATCTTCACAAAATCCTACTGCATGATAAGCACCAATACACATAAAATAAAAACAATTATAAAAAATGTACGTAATTTGAAAAGAGAGGAAAGAAGAAGAAAGAAAGAAAGACATCAGTACCTCACCAAAGATGAGGAAGTTACAGTAAAAGCAGGCCATCTTTACAATGCTGTTTCAAACATCCAGGTGCTAGGCACTGACAGCACATAGACCATTCAGACTGGGACTCTGAGACCTGAACTGCAGCCTGGACAAGAAGGCTGATTTGCTAATGGTTGGTGGGAAACTTCATCCAAGGAGAACATACCTTTTCTCTATTTTGGAACTCTACAGGCTGGCCTCAAACTCAGAGGCCTGCCTGCCTCTTCCTCCAGTGCTGGGATCTAAGGCATACCCCACTAAGCCTGGTTTTATTTCTTTTCTTTTTGAGATTATGATATAATTACATCATTTAACCCTTTCCCTTCTCTCCAAAACCTCTCATATATCCCTCCTTGATCTCTCTGTTTCATGGCCGTTTGTCATTAACCATCCTTAAATGCATATGTGTATATCCATATATATTCCTAAAAAAGTCAGTTCAGTCTATTTTTCCTCTCCCACTCAAGCCCTAAAATATGAAATTTTCAAATAAATGACAAATGCTACCAGCTTATTAGAGCTAGGGATGGAGAGTAGACTGATCCACAACACTGATCTCATAAGAAAGGTAGTGAGGATGCTTGCTGGCTTGGTGGCAGAGGCCTTTAATCCCAGCACTAGGGAGGCAGGGAAGGGTTGATTTCTGTGTTAGATGCCTGCCTTATTTACATAGGAAGTGCTAGGGCAGCCAGAGCTATGTAGAGAGACCACAATCCAAGAGGAAACAAAGG
>NW_022196896.1:50278246-50278415 GCF_008632895.1 Mastomys coucha
GGCAGGCCATGGAGTATGAACAATGGTAACAAAATTCCCAAAGAGCTTGCAGTGCTTAAGCAAAACTCCGAGGACAGGTCGGTTACTTACCTTTTCTAGTAGACGTACAAACCTTGCTTGACAGGCTGCACGTGGCAGGGAGCACACGTTTAATCCTAGCACTCAGGAG
>NW_022196896.1:50278526-50280205 GCF_008632895.1 Mastomys coucha
TAAGCGGTGTCAAATCACATAAAGCAAGAGGAAAGAGAAAAGAAAAAATACAAACAAACCTAAGGGAGTTAAACAGAAAAAAAAAATTATTCTGGTCAAGGTGTTTACTAATGCTAAATTGTATCTCATAAATCTATGCAGTAAGAGATAAGTAACTTGGAGCTGGAGAGTGCTTCAGTGTTTAGAAGCACTGTCTACTCTTCCAAAGGACCCAAGTTCAATTCCAGGCAAACACATGGTTACTCACAACTCTCTGTAGCTCCAGTTCCAGGGGATCTCACATCTTCACACAATCCTACTGCATGATAAACACCAATACACATAAAATAAAAACAATTATAAAAATGTATGTAATCTGAAAAGAAAAGAGAAGAGGAAAGAAAGAAAGACATCAGTACCTCACCAGAGATGAGGAAGTTACAGTAAAAGCAGGCCATCTTTACAATGCTGTTTCAAACATCCAGGCGCTAGGCACTGACAGCACATAGACCATCCAGACTGGGACTCAGACCTGAACTGCAGCCTGGACAAGAAGGCTGATTTGTTAATGGTTGGTGGGAAACTTCATCCAAGGAGAACATACCTTTTCTCTATTTTGGAACTCTACAGGCTGGCCTCAAACTCAGAGGCCTGCCTGCCTCTTCCTCCAGTGCTGGGATCTAAGGCATACCCCACTAAGCCTGGCTTTATTTCTTTTCTTTTTGAGATTATGATATAATTACATCATTTAACCCTTCCCCTTCTCTCCAAAACTTCTCATATACCCCTCCTTGATCTCTCTCATTTTCATGGCCTTTTGTCATTAACCATCCTTACATGCATACATGTATATCCATATATATTCCTTAAAAAATCAGTTCAGTCTGTTTTTCCCCCACAGCTCAAGCCCTAAAATATGAAATTTTCAAATAAATAACAAATGCTACCAGCCTGCTTGAGCTAGGGATGCAGAGTAGACTGGTTCACAAACAATGATCTCATAAGACAGGCAGTGAGGGTGCTGGCTTGGTGGCAGAGGCCTTTAATCCCAGCACTAGGGAGGCAGGGAAGGGTTGACTTCTGTGTTGGAGGCCTGCCTGATTTACATAGGAAGTGCTAGGGCAGCCAGAGCTATGTAGAGAGACCACAATCCAAAATGAAACAGAAGGAAACAATGTTAAAACAATAATAAACTAACAAGGAAACCAACAAAGTGATGTAGAGGCCAGCTCCCATGCGTTTATTCATCCCTGGTCTACTTTTCTAGCCAATGCTCAGTAGAGTTTCTCAGGAATCTTACGTGATTATTTAGAAGAAAATGTAAATTTCTGGGCACTGAAGATTATCTCATTTTCAGGAAAGACTATTCCAAGGTCAGACTGTTTGGATTAACTCAGGAAACTCTGGTCATGGATCCCTTGCTCTAAGGTGTATCAAGGGCTGGGTTCTGGGTGTGAGTATATAAACCAGGGCCTGGGCCCTCCTTCAAGCCATCCTGTAGTCATTTGCCTGACCTTGCCTTGTTTTGAAGCCAGGGGAATCTCTGAGATGGAAATAGATGCAGCCAGAGAGAATGCCTGGTGGATGATCCCTGAGAACTTTGAGGCCCCATTTGTGTCATTTATAGATGGGGACCAGGAGCAGCACATATTTGGTAGGTAGCCTTTGTTTATACGTTTTTCTTCCTTTCATGATTTCCA
>NW_022196896.1:50280402-50307980 GCF_008632895.1 Mastomys coucha
TTTTTTGCTTACCTGTAGGAATAGGAGTGTGGGGTCACCCATAGGAGCAGGAAAGACAGCTACCTCATGACAATGCACTCCAGATCTCAAAAACTGGGGACTTGGAGAATACTGACCAAGCCTGCAGGCAGCTCACCAGGTTGGAGGGTGTTCTTGCTCAGTGGCTTGGTTGGTCTGAGCCTTTTCAGGCAACTCAGTTGATCTTTGCTTTTCTGGGATCCTGGGGACTGGGGTTCTTAGGAGCTCAGTCTGAGAGTGATTTCTGGCAGTCTTTACAGCTCACATAATTTACTGTTTTGTTTTGGGTTTTGAGACACTGTGGAGTACTTTTCTGGATAGCCCTGGCTGTCCTGGCCCTGGCTCTGTAACCAGACTATCGTCACACTCAGATCTTCCTGTCTCTGCCCGCTGTGTGCTGACATTAAAGGCATGTGCCAGCACTGCCCAGGTTGCTCACATAATCTCGGGGAGGTGAGAGTCTAGTGAATCCAGTCAGTTGATTGCTTGCTTTTGTCTTAAGCGTCTTTCATGCACTATAGAGTGTTTAACAGCTCTTGTCTGGTTTTGTGTGTGTGTGTATGTGTGTTTGTTTATTTATTTTATTTTTTGACCTTGAAGTTAAAAGGAGTGGCCTGCCTCTGTTTGTAGAATACCAGGATTAAAAGAGGGCACCACAACGACTGGTACGGTTCCTTAACATCCTGTATCTTTATGACTTCACTCCAAACGGAAGCCCTTTGTCATGGAGGGAATCGCTACACAGTAGCACCCTCATCCTGGACCCGTGTCCATACAGCAGATGCTGGTGACTTCTATATCCTGCTGCCATTTCTTCTGTGCACAGGCCATAGAGACATATACCTCCGAAGCATTGAGGAACACAGCAACACCTTCATTCAACTGGAGGGATGGTTCCTACCCTCAGGCCAGACTCGAGTCACTGTGGTGAGACCTATCTGAGCTAAGCTGGGGTTAATACATATGATTTTTGTAATAGGCGTAGCCTGGACACTTACCACCGGGATCAAGGTACATGACCTTGGCCTAAGTGGGGTTGAGGGGGATGGACTAGCTGCCTGATAGTAGTTGTCTGGCAGTATGAATGCTTACTGAGCTCATAGGAGTATCAGGATCCAGATGCTCCTCAAAATCCATTCAAAGAGAAACAGCTTTAAGTTATAGCCCTTTTTACTGCATGAATTCCTTAATGTTATGGGGAGTATGAATAGATTACCTGGCAAGGCCTGGAATTGGCTGACGTCCCTCTCTACCATGTTCCCAAGGGAGTCTTGCTTCCCTGTCTTGAGCCTCACTTTGCCATTGGTATAGGTTTTGTCCCCAGGCCAGGAGATGTTGGATCGTGTCTGGAACTCGCCTCTGACCAGAGGTGACTTGGATCTTCCCTCATATAGGGATAGCTGAGGCCTGTCTCCTGCTGTCAGAATGAAAGGCACCACCTGGGACTGATCTCCCCTGGTAAACTGGGATGTGAGAATTTTCACCAGCGTTCAAGAGAAACTCGAAGGCCACTAAAGGGGCTTGACATGGTGCACTGTCTGTCACTAAGGTGCACGTATCTGAGGGACATCTCCTAAGCATAAGGCACTTCTGTGATGGCAAACATCGAATAAAGCACGTTACCTAATGTAAAATGTCTTGTATGTGTTAATCTCTTTCCTTGGGAGAAACTTACCTAACCCAGTATCTCTATAAACTGTGTTCCTAGGTCTGGGCCAATGATACTGTCTCCTAGGAGCCTAACCAAAAGAAAAGGCTGGAAACAAGATACAAATGGCTTTTTTCATATGCTGAAAACACAGATTCTGCAGACCAACCTTCTCAGAAGGCTTGGGAGTCTCTTAGCTTGAAGATACCAGTAGAGAAGAGTTGAGTGTGGAGTACAGATGGAGAAGCATGTTTGGAAGTAGGCAGGGTGATCAGTGCATAGAGCCTGGTTAAAATAACAAACAAGACTGGAGTAGCCTTCGTTATCCCTGATTGTCAGTCGTTTTCGGGGGGTGCTCCTGGAAAGTGGTTTTGGGGACCCGTGAATAAATTAGTGACAAGAGTTTCCTAATTTTGTTCAGAATAGCGCTCCCCTTCCATTGATCTCCACCTAACATTACGGGAGGTCAAGGATTTTTTTTTTTCTCTTATCAATTGTATGCAACACTGCCCCTTAGCAGCCTGAATCTTACAAGGACTCTACTGCATCAAACTAGGAGAGAGGCCTCATGTCTTGGACCAGAATGCAATGGGAGACATTTCAGAAAATGGGTGAACTCGGTACATCCTCTGGAGCTAATCACATTGCTTTTAAACTGCTGAAGAGATTCGATCAGTTTCTCAGCGGAAAGACACTCGGGAGTCTGACAAGAAGACAGCAACCTAACTACTCTCGAAGGAGAATAACATTTATTTTTTTTATTTGATAATTCCACATTTTAGGGGATCCATGGGTAAATTAGTGACAAAAGTTTCCCAATTTTGTTCAGAATAAGAAGTAGAGGGAAACCAGACAACTGGCTATTTAGGAATGTGTGTAGTGTGTGTGTGTGTGTGTGTGTGTGTGTGTATAAGAACAATCAATGAAACAAGAGGCCATAGGTTTGAAAGAGATCATGGAGGGCTTTATGAGAGGGTTTGGAAAGAGGGAAGGGGCAAAATACAGTTACATTAATTATAATCTCAAAAAACAAAAGAAATAAAAGCAAGCATAGTAGTGTGCACCTTTAACCCTAGCGCGGAGAAAGCTAAGGCAGGATGATCTCTGAGTTTGAGGCGAGCCTGTAAAGTTCCAGGCCAGCCAGGGCTACACAAAAGGCCAACTAAAGGGATCTGCCTACCTCTGCCCCCTGAATGCTAGGGATTAAAGAAGGGCTCCACAATGACTAATACAACCTGCTTTATCTGTCCCTTAATATTCTTTGTCTTTACGACTTTGCTCCAAACAGGAACCATCCCCCACTCAAAAAGAAAAAAAAAAGCATAAAAGATTTTTTTTCTCCAAATTAGAAGTTTCACACCAACCATTGGCAAATCAGCATTCTTTCAGGCTACAAGGCAGGTCTCTAATTTCTAGTTTGAATTGTCTGTGCCTATGTGTGTTAATCCCTGAGGCGACAGGGCAGAGATGGCCTGGTAGTACTGCATCTTTTTCTGATGCTTGGACATCTCTGGCAAGATGCTGAATTCTCAGTGAATAGGTTTTATGATCTCCAAAATAGCAATGAGAATAGAAACTGCCTCGGGCAGTTTAATTTTTTTCTTTCTCTTTTACCTTTCTGTTGTTATTTTGAGACAGGGACTCTATGCAGCCCTGGCTGTCCTGGAACTTACAGGGATCTGTCTCCTCACCCTTCTGAGTAGTGGGATTCAAAGCGAGCAGCACCACCCCCTTACAAGACCAGTGTTTGTAGAGGGGGTCTTCCCTACATTCCAAACTCTGTTGGTTGAAGTGTCAGCCAATCAGATCACATACTCTGATGTACTGCCCTAGGAATTTACATTTGACTGTTGTTGGTTTCTTTTCTTTTCTTTTCTCTTCTTTTCTCTTCTTTTTTTAAACGGTTTATTTATTTATTTTATGTGTATGAGTACATTGTAGCTGTACAGATGGCTGTGAGCCATCATGTGGCTGCTGGGAATTGAACTTAGGATGGCCCAGCTCGCTCCGGCCCTGCTTGTTCCAGCAGACACACCAGAAGAGGACAGATCTCATTATGGGTGGTTGTGAGCCATCGTGTGGTTGCAGTCAGTGCTCTTACCCGCTGAGCCATCTCTGCCAGCCCTGGTGTTGGTTTCATTAGGGGCCAGGGAAGCATTTTTATTCGTTTGGGAAGAGGATGTGTCTCCTTAGAAGTAATTGAAGATTGTTATGGTCGTGCTCACTGGCACTTGTCATGTGGATGGTAAGAGGAGGCACCAACAGTATCTAAATGATCGGGGACAGAGAGCCGGGAAGAGCTTGGGAGCTTGATGATGGAGTGCATTGGAGAACACCTTGCCTTTATTTCTAGCTTTGTGAGATAGCCTTGGGAGTTTCTACATTTGGTTGCTTTGCCGCTTTTGATGTTCTGAGACAGGGTTTCTCTGTGTAGCTCTGGCTGTCCTGGAACTCACTCTGTTGAACAGGCTGGCTTCGAACTCAGAGACTCTCCTTCCTCTGCTTCCCAAGGACTGGGAATAAGAGGTGTGTACCATCTCTCTTGGCTTCACTAGTGTTTTCTTAAACACTCTATCCCTGTTCTTTTTTTTAGCAAAGGTATTAGTATATTTTATACCAAATGATCCATTACTTTTTGTAATATAATTGATAATATGACAGTGGATGTATTGGGATAATATTGGGCAATCTTTTTGCTTACTTTGTTTGTTTATTTTTGAAATATTATATAAAATTTCACTATGAGCTTATGGTACTGTTTAAGTTTGCTTTTTATTGCTTTAGTAAAGACTATGACCAAAAGCAAAACACACATACCAAAAGAATAAGTTAAAAAAAAAACACAGTTGGGCTGGAGTGGCTCAGTGATTAAGAGTACCCTCTGTTCTTCCAGAGGTCCTGAGTTCAATTCCCAGCAACGACATGGTGGCTCACAACCATCTATACTGGGATCTGGTGCCCTCTTCTGGCATGCAGATATACATGGAAATAGAACACTCATATATAAAAAATACATCTTTTAAAAAAATTAACAGAAACTAATTTAGAATTAAATGAGTTGCAAGGAGAATTTTTTACAATTAATATAAAATTTAAAATTGTTTTGAGACATACTTGTATCAGATTTGAAGCATTTGAAACCAGGGAAATAATACTGACACTTCAAGTCCAACACCACCCCATCACACCCATTTTTTTTATAGCCAGTGGTTAAGACAGAATTGTATATTTTCATTTTAAGTGGTAGGTTTGAGGTACTGATAAAGTAGTTCCAGAAATGTTTAGAAGCAGTTTTTAAATTTCTTTAGTTAAAAAAAAATAGGTATAGGTGTTTTGCCAACATGCTCAGTGTGGGCCCAGTCCTCACAGAGTCCAGAAGATGTCTGATCTCAGAATTGGAGTTTCAGATGGTTGTGAACTGGGAACTGAATTTGGATCCCCTTCAAGAGCAGCCAGTGCTATGTATGTATATTTATTTTAAGGTGAGGTCTCATTGGCTGGCCTGGAATTTGCTATGTAGACCCAGATGGCCTCAAGCTCCCAGAGATCTACCTCCCTGGACCTGGGATTAAAGGTGTGCCATTACACCCAGTTAGCAAGTGCTCCTGAAACTGCTGGAGCCATCTCTCCAAGCCACTAGAAGCAGTTTTATCTCAAAAGATAACAGAGCAACTGTGGCCCTCTTGTATGATGGTTAGTGTCCTGGCTTTGATAGGAATCACCATCAAAGTCAAGCCTCTAGGTACATTGGTGAGAGATTATTTAATATCTGGCCCTGTCTCTGAGGAATTATGTTGATTAGCTTAATTGAGGCAAAAAAAAATCTATTAAAAAAAAAGCGGGTTTTACTGTTCCCTAGACTTGAGTCCTGGGCCAAATAAAAAAGATAAAGCAGGCTGAGTCACAGATTCACTGCTCTCAACCTTCATGATTTTTGTGTGGCTTGACCAGCCACTTCAGGTATCTGTCATCTTGAGTTCTCTGCCATGGTGAACAGTCACCAAAGGCAAACCCTTAAGTTGCTTTTGGCTGGCTGTTTATATGACAGCACGAGAAGATCCTACACAGTTTTGAAAGTTTGCAGTTGAGAAACTCTTTTTTTTTTTTTTTCTAGTATCATTAAAGCCATGGGCTTTAGGACTTAGGTAAAATATTGAGGCCTAAATGGAATGTCAAGGCCTAGGTAACTGTTACCTGGCTAGTCTGCGGTTATAAGGAAACTTTCTCATATGTTTCTGCTGTTACTAGGAAACTTCTAATGCCAAGATTGACTACATATTCTGTTATGTTCTGTGCCCTTGGAAACCAATCACGATAGAAGTCAGTAGAACTGTTTTGTATAGTTACCAACCCACAATAAGCCTGGACCCAAACAAGCTACCCAACAGCACTACGCTTTTATGGTATTTGCCTTTATAAGTTGCCTCTGGGATGGACCCTCAACTGCACCAATATAAGAAACTATTTGGAATAAGAATTCCAGTTTGAGTAGTGGTCTAGTAGCTTTTAAATTCCCAAGACCTCCCTGGGAATTGATATCCTACTTGGCAGAAAGAGACATGTATGTGGGTGACTGACATCCCGGTTGGCAAGTGAAGATGTGAATGTTAGACAAGTCCCACCCTGGTAGACAAGTTAAAACATGAATATTAACAAGGCAAGTCCTCTGCCACAGTTGAAGACCTCAACCAATGGGAGCAGGGTAAGTATACCACAAAGACATATTCCTAAGGAAAGCCCCTGTCCCTAAATCCTGATTGGTGAAGTAACTTGGCACAGATGGTTGTGGATTTTGGGCTTAAAAACCTTGTAGAATCTTAACTCAGGGTTAGTTCCTGAATCTGGGCCATGGCCTTGGCCAACCAGTCTTGAGGTATACATTCAATAAACTATCCGTGCCTGACTGAGATAGGTATTTGTGTATCTTGTGAGTCGATTCCTGGACCCTGACATAAACATATCTCCCTAAGGATTTTATGCCTCTGTATTTAGAAGTTGCAAGATTCTGAGTTTCCTTGAAAATAGTTGAACTAGTAACACCAGCCTCCTGGCACAGAGTTACCAGTAGTTAAAAGTAATGGGAATCTTTATTCTTATTGGTATTTTTGTTGTAGTTGTTGGTGTTTTGTTTGTTTGTTTGTGTTTAGGCCAAGAGTCTCAATATGTAGCTAGCCTCCACCTCTTGTTTTATTCTTCAAATAGCTAGAACTGCAGGCATGACTACCATGGCCGACTTTAGTAGAGGATCTTATTCTTACGATTTTGGTTTTGTGTTTTTTAAAGATTTGTTCTTAAATTTTATGTGTATATTCCTCTCTGAGTTTATGTATGCCAAATGTGTACAGTGCCCTTGGAGGCCAAATGAATGTGTCAGACTCTCTGAAACTAAAGATACAGCGGATAAGTGCCATAGGAGCAGTAAGTACTCCCATTGTTCCAGCCTCAGTAATGGAGTTTCTCCTGGAACAAAGGACACTGTCCCTCTGGGGTATAAACATATTCCTGGTAAGGCAGAGCTGGGTGCATGCACCCATGTAGTCCTGGGTATGTATATGGCGTCCATTTGTCCTTTAGCAAACCCTTTTGTTGTACTGTCTGGGAATCTCAAAGATTGAATCCCAAAAGGCTATCAAATCCAGAAGCTTTTTAATGCTGACATGAAGACCATAAATAGGAAATTACATTCCACAAAATGTTCTTCCATGGCACACATTATTAAAAAAATTATAAATGTCTGTGGTGAGCTCCGTGGTAGAGTACTTGCCTAGCATTTATAAGGATTTAGATTTGAGTGTATGTGACATAATGAATTTTGTGTTTAGACTTGGACCCCATCTCTAAAGTGTATTATGTATTTTCATATATCCTAAATCAACATTAATCTGTAATCTAAAACACTTCTGTTCCAGGAAGTGTAGGTAAGGGTTATTCAAAATTGTACTCAACAGCAGAACCAATAACACAGACTGGTTGTGAAGATCCATATCAAATTAGGTTTTGTTTGGTCTGGGGCTTACATGGTCAGACACTTTAGTTGAATCCTCAGCAATCAAAAATTATAGTTTTCCTAATTTTATCCTTGAGAACATATGCAAATCTCCTCCATTCCCCAAATGCAGCAGTTTCTTTACCATCGCCACAAAATCTGTATAGCTGAGTTACTTGGGTCAGTCAGCCAATTCCAGAGAACTCTACCAACGGATCTCATCACAGACATTTAAAACAGATCCAACCAGTTCATTCCAGATAAAAGCAGTCACACTAGCTGTTTATAGACATCTTTTTAATGTTTTAGTTTAAAACAAATCATCTTGGTAAAAGAGCAAAGGAAATTACATTTTAACGATAGCTTGAAATGGGGATGATATTCCTGATTTAGTTGTTTTTCAGGAAACAGACAATTGCATTGTTTTCGTACATGACTTTTGGAACTGCTCAGTTAAATGCACATAATTATATTAAATTAAATTTTCCTTACAAAAACACAACCATGTCATTTAAGACCAAAAAAAAAAAAAAATCGGGTTCTGGGGAATTAGCATCTATGATATTCCCTTGATCTGACTGGATCATCTGTCTGCCTGGGGTTCATCATTCTTTATAGTTTTGCTCTGGAAATGGGTATGATATTTAGCTAGTGTGTGCCTCAACTCCTTTATTAGGCTTGTTTGATTTTCATATTAAGAACCTTCCAGAAAAAAACAAAACAAAACACCAAAAGGCTGAGCCAATGGCAGGTCAGAAAGGCACCTAAGAACCCGAGTTAAGTACTTAGAAAACCAAATAAAGCTCTTATTAAATGAATTTGCCATCAACAGATATTAATTTGGTTCAACAAAATGCAAACATTTAGATTAGATATGGCAAAAAATGTTTTAGGCAACCTCCTGCACGGGATGAGTGCTGTTCTATGTGAGCTCCACCAACCCTGCGGTTTGCAGAGGGCAGATGGGTTTGAGCTGAGAAAGCACAGGGTTATTCAGTGTGCTCAGCTAAACTGAGCTCCTCTTTCCCTACCCCCTCCACCCTTTGGGGTGGAGCAATGGGCCTCTGCTAAGCGTAAATGGGAGACACTCTCTTCTGTTCCCCCAGAGCATGGCATAATAGACATAGCCCTGAAATGTACACACCCAAAACCTACCAACGTCCAGCAGTTTTTGTGCTAGAATAAAACAGACACAAAGTGGTCATGGCTTCAATGTCCAGACATTATTCTCAATGTCATTTTTCACATTTTTGCTATGTTTAAGACTGTAGGGACACGTTTAGGCTTTTTCTCTGAATCTTCAGACTTCAGCTATGTTAGATGAACTGTACTGTGTTTGAGGCCCGAGGATGCCTAAGAAGAGGTCCCTGATACATTCACAATTCTTGCTGCCAGTGGGGTTCACCCTGAGACAGGATCGGTGCTGTCTGGAAGCTGTCAGCTCCCTCCTCTTCCTCAGCCCGTATTTGGAGTGAGCCTTGTTCAGTGCCGGGCAGGTATCTGTGGCTTTTGCTCAATGGTGAGGGATGTGTTGTGTATATACACACACGTGTATGATGTCCTTTGGAGGGTACATCATTCAGGTTGGTTGGAGACAAAGGTAAATAAAACTTTGTATTAATAATTGAGTAGCATTATGTTTGTAAAATGAAAAGAATAGCTTTACAGGCTTGAGAAACATTTCAATGGAGTATAAAATTCAGACTTTATAGATGTTGTCAAAGGTCAGAAGATCCTGAATGCTACTCTCTAAGAGACCGTATTAAGAGTCCAAGAAAGTTTTTGTTTGTCTTTTTTTCAGACTTTTTTGAGACAAGGTCTCTCTGTCACCTGGCTGGCCTGGAACACACCTTGTAGACCAGACTGGCCTTAAACTCACAAAGATCCACCTGACTTTGCCTCTCAAGTCCTGGGATTAGAGGTGTGCTCGACTATACCCTGCATGCATCCTTGAAGGGAAAGAGAGAGGAAGACTCTAAATGACAACGTGACTTAAAGATTGGAGGGAACAGAGGAAGAGAGAATCGCTTTGCTTGAGGGTCAATGCTGGCTAAAGCCTGGTGAAGTTCTAAAGCAAAACTGTGGTGTGGAGTCCCCAGTTAGGGGAAGAAAAAGTAAGGGCAATCGTTCAGGGACAGCATTCTGCTGGGGGAGAAGCTGGTGGGTTTAGAGGCTTCCTTCCTTCCACCAACCACTTGACATCCCTAGATTCTGCTCATTTGGCTGGGATGTTAAAAAGGCTAAAAAAGGCCTCCCCACCCCCACTAGACTCCCCAGTACAAACAGAAAAAGAAACTTCTTTCAGAAATCTTTTAGTTAAAGCTTAAATAATTTAAATGGCAGTTATAGATCTTTCCTTAGTGCCCCCCCACTCTTGCTGTATGAACCAGGCTAGCCTTGAACTCATAATCCTCTGTCTTAGGTTCCCCATCTCTATGAGTACAGGTGTGGGGCTGAATTCTAACAAGCAGCCAGTATTGCTTGCCTTTTGGGAGATAATATTTTTAATAAATACTTTTTTATTTGTTTCTTTTCCATCATAATACATGACTAAAGAGTTTTGATCTGCAGACCTATCCAGTGCTATGTGGTTTGCAGTTATAAATGTTCATAACCTGGAAACTGAGCCGATAGTTTCACATTTGGGATAGTATTGTTAGGAAGAATAGAAAAATGTTCACTATAGTATAAAAGTAAAGGAAGTTTCATTTTAGCCTTTCAAATGCAAAATGTGCTACATAATAGCAAAAGACACTCAGGGTATATTAAAAATAAATAGCTTGCAAAATTCTCTGTTATACAAGAATAAGGGATGTTTAGGTAGTTGGATTTCCTAGCAATATTTAATTTTTCTAAGAAAATCTAGTTATTTCATTTGGGCTCCTTTCCTCCTTGCCCATTGGGGGTGGGGATGCACTTCCTTTAGTGTCACCCACTTGTGGTAACTGTGGAGTCTTTCCAAGTTGTTTCCCACAAACCTCAAGTAGGTAGCCCCTTCCCCAGGCCCTACACCTCTATATCTGCTAAATGGGAATTGCTCGTCACCCTAGTCACTGGAGGGGACAGGATGGGCAAACCTGTAGTTGTATCCTCACAGAGAGCAGCCCAGTTGCACAGGCTGTTAAATCCACCAGTATTTCATCTGCTTGTAAAGAGGCTGACCATTTTCAGAGTTGACTCTTCCATTAGAGACTATGTTGTCATGAAGAGGAAGATGCCGCAGGAAGAGGAAGTCTCCTCCCCCACTGGCCCTCAATAATATTATCTGGCCATTTTCTAATTGGAAAACATTCTCAGCATAAAGGACAACATGAAAACAATGTGCAAAATTGCTGGCCACAGGGCTAAGTCACCAGAAGCACACAGATTGACATTCAAATGACATTGATGAAATGACTTAGGAGGAACCGGCTGGCAAAGGGTTCTTGAAATAAGCAGCCATTTTGGTTATATTCCAAATTCTGCTCTTTACTTGTGTTATTAGCAGCTGTTGATAGCCATTGTGTCTAAACATACATTATGGCCTAATTTTGAAAATGTACTTTGTATCTAGTCATAAAGCAGAAATGCCTGAAATTTGAAGGTGTTTACTCTCACAATTTCAAAATACAGCATCAACTCTTGCAATTGAACTAATATCCCGGCATCTTCACATACCCCATAGCATCAGCAGCGACTGTTGGCTCGGGATTTTAGACTCAAGGTACGTTATTAAATGCATGGGTTAATGTTGATGTACCTTGGGATTTCTGCCACCCCTAAACATGCATTTTCATGCAATTAAAAGATAACGGGCTTATAAATGGCCTTTCTCGTTCTTCCTGACTCTTGGCACGATTTCAACTCTTTAGACGGGCTTCCAGAGTACTTCATGCAGTGATATGTATGGCTAAAAGAACAGCTATGCTTAGAAAGGAAACAAAGAACTTAGTTCAGTTTGACGTGAGGCAAACTGAGGGCGTCTGTACTGTCTCCCGTCTTACAAATGTTCTGAGATGACCGTGACCTTCCAGTCCTTAGAGAGTCTGATGAGAAAGCAGCTTCCCCCGCAGGCGGTGGGGTGCCGTCGAACGTATCTGTTTCTGTCTCCTCCGCACCGACCTCCTCATCAGTTATAAACAATTTGGATTCTCTCCACTTGGGATAAAAATCTTGGCTGCCTCGAGAGCCACTTGACTCACTGCCTGAAAACTGTAAGTTCAGTTCTTCTGTCGACCTGATCAGGTTTTGTACAGACAGAGATTTGCCCAAGTCCTTGGGCACCATGGGGCGGACGGACAACAAAGTTTCCCCTCCCATGTCGAAACTTTTCCTCAGCGAACGGTCCTTGGTCAGGTTTGACTGTGCAAACGGAACACTTTCCTTGGAGGCAACAAGGCAGGTGGTGACATCAGAAATACTCTCTTGTAAGCCAGCGGGGTTTGAGAGCAGAGGTTCTGGCCTGGACAGGTGCTTGATGGCTGAGAGAGGAGGTGGGATCTGTAAAGTTGTTGGGGCTGTTGGCTTGGGTGCGACGCTTATTTGGTTTGCAATGTTATTGGTGGCCACCACGGAGGAGCTGTCGTTTTGACTCATTGGCACCTGTGTAGCTTGGCTGTGCATAGTAGGGCTAAGCGCATAAAACGTCTGAGCGCTGAACTCATTTGGCGTTAGGATGAACTGCAGGCCTCTTGAGATGTTGGCACTGGCTGACCTCGTTAAGCAACCACTGTTTTGCGCGGAGCTAGACAGGTCTTTGCTATCCACAGGACTTTGATAGTCAGAGGTCTGTTCACATTCAAAAGGCGGGATCTGAAAGGATGCCAGGGTGAGGGCTGAGGCAGAGCCTTTCCGGAGGACCTGTTGGTAGATATCCAGCAAGCAGTCCAGCTTGGATTCGATGGACTGGACCTGGAAGTGGAGAGAAGAGTTAGACACCAGTACACACTCTTATGAAGAACTGACTTGACCTTTTGGTACTGAAAAGGTGAAATAGTAGGGCGGTGGTGGCGCACGCCTTTAATCACAGCACTTGGGAGGCAGAGGCAGGTGGATTTCTGAGTTCGAGGCCAGCCTGGTCTACAGAGTGAGTTCCAGGACAGCCAGGGCTACACAAAGAAACCCTGTCTAGAAAAAAAAAAAAGAAAGAAAAGAAAAGGAAAGAAAAGGAAAGGTGAAATACCATTTAAGTTGCCTATACTCCTTTCTGATGAACAAATCACAGCTGAAAGTGGGGCTGGGTCCTACCTGCTTTTCAACCTTCACAACCCGGCCGAGCATGCTGAGGTCATCCGTTGTCTCATGTTCTGCTGTTATTTTCTCTCGGCTCTTTTTATCCGATGTGATTTGTCCTTTTCCAAGAATCTGATCAACGCTGACAGACAAAGAAGATATCTGGTTATAGGCACTAAGTGTGTGTGTGTGTGTATGTATGTGTGTGTGTGTGTGAGTGTGTGTGTGTGTGTATTAGGCAAAAGTGAAATTCTCAAAAAAAAAAGAAGAGAGAAACAAAGAAAGAAGAAAAAAGAAAAAAAGAAAAAAAGAAAGGCAAATGTCAAATTTATAAAATGTGAAATATTTTAGAGTTGATGTGCTTATCTTTCTTTTTAGAAAAGATTTATTTGTATTATTTGTGTGTGTGTGTGTGTGTGTGTGTGTGTGTCTGCTACCTGTGTGTGAGTCTGTTGTGTGGTCTCTGGGAGCTGGAGTTACAGGCAGTTGTGAACCACCTGACATGGGTGCTGGGATTTGAACTCAGGTCCTTTGGAAGAGCAGCAAGTATTCTTACTTAAGGCACCTCTCCAGCCCCTGATGATTTTCTTTTTTCCTTTTAAAGATCTATTTATCTATTATATATAAGTACACTGTAGCTGTTTTCAGACACACCAGGAGAGGGCGATAGATCTCATTACAGGTGGTTGTGAGCCACCATGTGGTTGCTGGGATTTGAACTCAGTACCTTCAGAAGAGTAGTCAGTGCTCTTAACCATTGAGCCATCTCTCCAGCCCCCCTGATGATTTTCTTAACACAGTATTACATATGATTACATATGCAATCATGTAGGAAGGAGTGTCTAGAGGAAAACTGTCCAAGCAAAATAACTTGTCTCCACCTAGGACCAGTCAGTTCTGAATTCTACTGTAAAAGCAGTGAGATCATACTTCTGATTATTTTACACTGATAAAACAGATTCAATGAGGATTTGTTTGATACCTGATATCTGATATGTGGGTGATAAGCAGGTAAGAAAGCTATGGTTTTTTTTTTTGTTTTTTGTTTTTGTAAATTGTTCTACTGAGCCGCCAGGTTAGCCTATCATTAACATTGGTTAGCCAGGACCAAGGTTACTACATATTACAAACTGCACTGAATCGTCAACGGTCAGGTCAGCCTTAGGAGGCACCATTAACATCCTCTCCAATTCCTGGAAGATATGTGGAGGCTGACAAAGTTTGAGATAATACCTACATGAAAAGAAGAATACAATCTATGGTAAAAGGCAACCACCCTGTTGCCTACCAAAAAGGAATAAAAAAATACAGAATTGAGAGGTTTCGTGTATTTTAGGAAATACCAAATAGTTTCCATACCCATTGCTTACCGTGTTTGAAGGCTTTTAATTCTACACAGCATGTCCAGATGGCCAGCAGAGTATTGTTCAATGACATCTTTTACATCATATGGGCGTAATGTTTCCTTAAACTTCCGCTTTGCAACATGAAACTTCATGATTCTGTATCAATACATATTGAATATTACTTCCCACAACTTTGTCAAAATATGTTTATCAGTAAATATTAAAAAAAAAATCTCATGGTGGTACAGATCCATAATCCCACTTACTCTAGAGGCCAAGGCAGAAAGGTTGTGAGTTCAAAACCTGCCTGGGTTATACATGGCCAGCTTGGAAAACTTAGCAAGATCCTGTCTCAGGACAAAAAAAGGCCAAAGAGGGTTGGGGATTTAGCTCAGTGGTAGAGCGCTTGCCTAGCAAGTGAAAGTTCCTGGGTTCGGTCCTCAGCTCTGAAAAAACAAAAAACAAAACAACAAAAAAACCCCAAAAAACAAAAAAACAAAATGAAAAAAGTCCAAAGACACAACTCAGGGGTAGGAGACACAACTCAGGGGTAGGAGACACAACACAGGGGTAGGAGACACAACTCAGGGGTAGGAGACACAACTCAGGGATGGGAGACACAATTCAGGGGTAGGAGACTTGCTTAGCATATGTAATGCTGCCCTAGGCTTTTAACATATATACACATAGGAAACTCCTGGAAGCAAAAATCATGTATCAAATTATTTTATGCTCCTATAGTAATGCAATATAAAAACCAGAGGTTAAAGAGGGCATTATTAAGAACATTTCATGTGAGATACACCTTCAGCATAGCAATACACATTAAGAAAGAAACTAAACGTTAAGTGTTATATCTGTTTAATACCTATGAGATCTCCAATTAAAACTATAGTCAAATGCAATTCTTTGTGACCACATTCAAGATACCATAAGATCAATCGACAATGTCTCTTAAAAATAGAGCATACTGGAGAGATGATTCCTTTGGGAAACCGTTTGCCATACAAGCATGAGAAAATCTGAGTTTGGATCTCTGGCATTCATATAAAGAAGCTGGCTCTGACCTGGCAGCGGTGGCACACGCCTTTAATCCTAGCACTTGGGAGGCCGAGGCAGGCGGATTTCTGAATTCAAGGCCAGCCTGGTCTACAGAGTGAGTTCCAGGACCAGGGCTACACAGAGAAACCCTGTCTCGAAAAAGAAGCTGGCTCTGGTGGCATACACCTCTAGTCTCAGTGCTGGGGGAGTAGAGGCAGGTGGATTCCTGGTGCTGACTTGCCAGCCAGCATGGCTGAATTGGTAAGTGTTGGGATTAGTGAGATTCTATCTCAAAAGATAGGGTGGAATTTGAAGACAGCATTTGATCTGAACTTTACATGTACTCACATACACATCTGTATACACACACATACCACCCCCCACCCCCCCACATCACACCCCCACACACACACTGAGACAAACAAACATACCCACACACCATTCTTAAGCAAGCCTTCCCCCATAAACAGAATAGTTGTCCATGTGGTCTTTTATAAAATTATATCTTCCTCCCATTTCCCTCCTGCTCTCTCTCATCCTCTCTCCCTCCCTCCCTTCCTCCTCTTCCTCTCTACTTCCTTCCCTTTCCCCCTCCCTTCTTCTTTTCCTTTCTTTCTTTCTTTCCTTCTCTCTCTCTCTCTCTCTCTTTCTTTTTTCCTGTTTTCTTTCTTTCTGCATATATACGTATATATGTGACAGAACACACGTGGAGTTAGAAGACAACCTCAAGAAGTCCATTCTCTTCCAATCAAATTTAGGTTGTCAGACTAGATTGCAAGCATTTTTTAAAAAAGGATTTATTTATTTATTATATGCAAGTACACCATAGCTCTCTTAAGACACTCCAGGAGAGGACGTCAGATCTCATTACAGATGGTTGTTTGCCACCATGTGGTTGCTGGGATTTGAACTCAGGTCCTTCAGAAGAACAGTCAGTGCTCTTCACCACTGAGCCATCTCTCCAACTCAACGGCAAGCATTTTTACCTGCTCCTTGTATGTATCTTTGAGATGCAAGTATGTTTGCATAATGTGTAAACATTTTCATAGACTATTTCTGCATATAGTTTTGGATTAGCTAGCCACTTTTTCTTTTTCTTTTCAAGCACAATTATCAATGAAACTTGGATATAAACATTTTTTTTTAAGGGATAAGAGTTCATTCATTACATAGCTTCCGTTAGCACGAGCCCCAGATTTTAAAGCAGCATTTCACCAGTCACTTTCATGATTCCGTCAAGTTGCTCATTTGGTTTGGTAATTAGTTACTGCAATAGTGTCATAAAGTGCCCGCTAGAGGCAAAGGAGTGTGACATTTTAATTAATCTGTGCAGCCTCATAGCTGGTAAATGTTAAACCTGATGGTGTTTTTCAACTATTAAATAGTCCACTGATTCCCTATTATAACAGTCATGGCTTCTAGACAGGGAACTGGTCTCCGTTCTAAAAACTAAAATTTATCATCCTTTGGTCAAAAGTGATAAGATTAGAGTTTAAAGAGAAAATATCAATTACCTATCTGAAGTGATAGGTTATCTGACTGAATCTAAGTTGTTTGGTAGTTTAAAAACAGCAAACTCTATCTTCTAATTATATCTTTAACCTCAAATTAACTATATCCTAATTACTGTTGAATCACTCATCCACAACATCCTAACTCTTAGCCTATTTCAACATCAATATTCTTATTCAGAAAAGGAATTTTGTGTTTGTTTCTTCTTCCTCCTCCTCTGTTTCCTCCTTTTATCTTTTTCTTTTTTCTTTTCTTTATTTTTTTTTTTTGTTTTATGTTTTTCCATGACACAGTTTCTCCCTAAAAGCCCTGAGTGCCCTGGAACTCACTCTGTAGGCCAGGTTGGCCTTGAACTCACAGAGAGCAGCCTGCCTTCAGCCTCCAGAGTGCTGTTTTGTTTGTATTCTTAAAACCATTTAGGCAATATTTTTCAGAAGAAAGTAAAGGAAGTCTGGGTGGGGCTCAGAAAACTTGGTTTTGAAGGCCTGAGTCTAGGTCCCTAGTATTCACATATGAACTTGGGCACAGCTGAGGCTACAGGTTCAGTGAGAGATCCTGCCTCAAAAAAGGGGGGGGGGAATCAATATCGGAAGACATCAAATGTCAATCTCTGGCCTCCACCTGCACATGTACATCTGTGTACCCACCCACATGAACATGTATACACACACTTGTAAGGATAGTGCATTATGCTTTAGCTTCAACAGGACTGGAAGAGCTGTTCTTTTCAGCTTTATACATATTTTGGAAAGCAGAAATACAAAGATCTTAGAGTGACTTCCTCACCTCCCCCAAACAAGCAAGCAGTCCATAGCAAAGCACGGTCCCACCCAGGTCTTCCTGGCTCCTGCCTAACCTCCCATGCTGGCAGTGAGAAGATGCAGGGGGATCTTTAGCAGCATGCTTCTGCTGGCTGTAGCTTGCCCACAGTGGCCTCTTGTGTCTGCCCCGCAGTAAATACCCTCTAAACTGAATTACTTTTTTTTTTTTTTTGCCTTAATGAGGGCCTCTACCTTATTCAACAAAGCATTGCACTAGTTATATATGCTATTTATTTCATGTTGTATGTTACCTTTTCTACTTTTTTAACTGTACATTCCACAGCATGCATGGTATCGCATTTTTAAGATCATCAACACAGTAGGAAAGAAAATATGACTAGTATCTAAATCAAACTTGTGGGTAAGCACTGAGGTGCCTCTCTAGTCATTGCAACTCAGGCTTACTAAGTCAGGCATTCAAGGCCAGTGTGGGCAACATAGCAAAAATCCTGTTACAAACAGCAGAACAACAACAGTACCCTTAGTTTTCTATTTCTGGGATGCTACTACACATATTTTGGAAACAATCTATACCAAGTTTGCTCTAAGGAAGACTAGGTACCAGTGATGCTCCTTTTTCTATATCGGGTCTCCCTCAGTTCTTCAGGGACAGATATAATTTCCATATTCAAAGTTAGAGGTAGAGAGAGGAAATGTATGAGGGATAGGAGAGCCTGAGAAAGCATCTCTGACTATGTCTTGCTATCCTTGTTCCTGCAGCATCTCATCCTTTCTGTGATGATCATTGGGGTGCTCCAAACTGAGTCTGCATCTCACCTGCAGTGACCTGGATGTGAGAATTCAGTATGATCCCCTGATGCTCAGCTGGGCAGTAAGGGTACAAAGTTGAACAAGACAAGCCCTCTTCGATGGCTCTCTAATAGTCCCTCCTTTCTGGATGTCTTGCACTGTGTTAAGCAGTTTATTTGCACCACACCAATTCAAAACTAACAATTTCCCACCTTCCTCTTGGAGTCAGGGGAAATCTAGAGTTTGAGTAACCCACTCCAAGGTCATTTCACCTTTTAAGTGGTAAGTTATTGCGGATGCCAAGGCTCACAGTCTACCAATCCAGAGAGCTCCCTCCCAGAGAGGATCGGAGGCAAGCAGCTTTATAACTGTAAAGCAGGTTGTCCTGGCAAGTCATGTGACCTCTGACACTTGCACAGGTGAATCTAAAGCAACATCCACCATGTTATCCACCTTCATCTCTCTTTCTTTTCAAAGGGACCTGTGCTGGGAATTCTCTCTGCCCATTCACTTCACCATCTACATTTTCTCCAAAGTTTTCTTCTTTCCCTAACCCGACTGACTGCAGTGTTTTCCTTTTGAACAAATGCAGGGGTTCTCTGATTAGTTATATCCCCATTTAGTAAACACACATTACTCTTGATCTGGTCTGTCATTTTACCTTTTACTTTGAAATGTCTTATCTCCCAGAGAGCAGAGAGTAGGCCATTTTCTCGTTATCTACAGGCTGAAATGAAGCTCATGGCTTAATAATTCTAAACTGTAGGAAGAAATGAGATTGTTGAAAATTAAGGGAATATCTTTGTGTGTGTGTGTGTGTGTGTGTGTGTGTGTGTGTGTGTGTGTGTGTGTGTTTCAAGACAGGGCTTCTCTGGTAACCCTGCCTGTCGTGGAACTCACTCTGTAGAGCATCCTGACTTTGAACTCACAAATATCTGCCTACCTTTGCCTCCTGAGCACTGGGATTAAAGGCATGTGCTACCACATCTAGCTTGAGGGGAATGTCTTAAGAAAAGCTATTCAATTATGAATTTGAAAGGTCTTTTAATTATTCATTTACTCGCCTATCCAAGACCATCGTATTTAAGATACGAAGATGACTTTTATCTGTAAGAATAAAAAAAGGAAGAGAGATCTGGGGTTTGGAAAGTCCTGGGTTGGCAGGTGGAGGGTAAAAGCTGATTTTGTGTCTTGGGCTAGCTTGGAAATTCTGTCTTAGCTCTCCCTATATAGGTGGGTGTAAATTCAGAGAAACTTAAAAACCCAGATGAAGGGCAAGAGGGAATTCTAGGTGAAATGGCAGCAGGTGAAATTTGTGTGTCCTGCAGGTCCTATGGTTTCTGTCCAAAAGACAAACTCCCAGAGAAAACAGACAAATGCAGCTATGACCCAGTGACATTGAATTTGCACCAAATGAACTTTGGGTCAGAGTTTTGACCCAGCTGTTGTTTCCCACCCATGCTTTAGATAGGAACTATGATGAATGACCAAGAAACCAGGACTAAGTTAAAGTCTATGAACTAGCTTGTCAAAGAGGTCAAAGACTTTAGGGGCCTCTTCCTTGTTTACGAAAGAAGTGGTGATAGTTTTTGTGCATTGTCGGGGGTTGGGGGATGTTTGGGGACATTGCCCACGGGTAAAATTAGGGCCTTTAAAATATATTCAATAATTAGGGTGATGATAGTATTAGACTGTACTTCTTAATATACTTAGAGAGAGGTGTATAATTATTTTGCAGATAAGGACCTATAGTACAGAGAGAAGCCAAGTTGCTTGGCTCATATTTAAAGAACTATCAAGCATGGGATAGGAAATGAGTCAGTTTGACTCCAGAGTTAAGCCCTTAGTTATTACAGTCTCCTACTGTCTTAATACTTTGTTACTTTGACGTACTGAGGCCCTTTTCACTCACATGTGCCTGATACATAACAGGCTCAATAAACCTTTGCCAAGTGAATGGCCCCTTCTTATGGCAATTCCTGGCTGGCCTTTGGGGGATAATGAAAAGGCTGAGAAGTCAGTTTCCCTCAGTGGAGACTCTTCTTCACACGAGTGAGTTGAATCACAGGGCTAATGCAATAGGATTAGCTAATGCTAAGGATTCCTCAGTCTGTTTGGATGCTGATGGTAATCAAGAGGAGTGGAGAAACGAACCTGTTGAACAGAACTGTTGTGCTCCAGTAACACCACTAGAGGGCGCTGAAGATTCACCACATACCCTGAATTGGCATCTCTTTCAGAAACTGAAGAAACCTGCTCACACATTTTTTTGAGAACTAATGAACTACCGCAAAGTTAAACTCTGGGTAGACTATTTCTATAAATACACACAAACACATGTATGCTTCTGAGGATCTAAGGAAACGTAGGTGCATTTTTTGGGTTGCCACAAGTTATAAAATCTCAGAAGAGTCTCCTTCCAGTATCTCTAAATCAGGGTGAAGACATGAATATGCAGAGAGAAGAATCAGGGGGAAACAGAAGCAGCAGTGACTACTGCTGCCACCAACAGATGGATGGCCCGGCCAGCAGCCAAACCATGTGCAGGGCAGAGAGGGCCCAGCTGACTGTGAACTGAAGAGGCGTTTGATTGACTGTGAAGACAGCCCTATTTCCCAAGCTTGGCTGCTCTCTGGAATCACCCAGGGAGCTTGGGCCCTGACTCTTAATTCTGATTTAATTGGTCTGGGATACGACCCAGAGATTTTTGATTTTTCTTTCTCCTCTTATTTTGAGACAGAGTTTCACCATGTCGCCCAGGCTGGATTTAAATTCCGATTCTCAAGTGGTCCGAGTACCTGGAAATACAGGCTGTGTAGCTGCCACACCAGACTAGGCATCAATACATACACATGTACATGCACACATATGTACACACACACACACACACACACACACACACACACACACACATATATTTTTTACTTTGTAGTGCTATGGATTAAACCCAGGGACTTATGAATGCTAGGAAAGTGCTTTTTAGAGCTATACTCTAAGCCACAGAGATTTAATGACATTCTTGGTCTTGTTTGCCTGCTGTTGTGATAAATACCTGCTTGGATAGGAAATGTTTAATTTCACCTTCTAGTCCACCACTGAAGGAAAGCCAGTGTAAGATGCAAGCCCCTTCAGCCACAGCACTTTTGGACTAGTAAGGCAGCTAGCGAGTGGACAGAAGGCAGCTGGGATCCCAGGTTGACGTGAGAATTCAGGGAGGGAGAGTGTTCAGCTTGACTGGAGAAAATGGTAGCGTATGATTTCTGGAGGTGACAGCCTGTCACGGGGGTCCTGCATGTCCACCTCTAAGGCATCTGATGGTAGATTCCCTCGTCTCTAAAGGACATGTGTCCCTCTCTGGATAGTCTTTCTACTTTATTTTGGTGTCTTGGGATCCTATGCTCAGCTGTTCTGTATGTCACAGCCTTTCTTCCAAGTTTGGAAAAGTCTATTTTCTGATATTTGAGTTGTTATGAGAAACACAGCCTGTAATACCTTTAAAATCAAGGGTCCAGGATGGTGGTGGCATATGCTTGTAGGAAAGTGGATCTCTGTGAGTTCAAAGTCAGCCTAGTCTACCATGTTCCAGGATAGCGAGGTCTGTACAATGAAACCCCGTTTCCATAATAAAATAAATATAAAGAAAGAAATATCGGGCTGGCGAGATGGGTCAGTGGGTAAGAGCACTGACTGTTCTTCCGAAGGTCCTGAGTTCAGATCCCAGCAACCACATGGTGGCTCACATCCACCCGTAATGAGATCTGATGCTCTCTCCTGGTGCATCTGAAAACAGCTACAGTGTATTATGCTGGAGCGAGTGGGGCTGTCCTGAGTTCAGTTCCCTGCAGCCACATGATGGCTCATGGCCTTCTGTACAGCTACAGTGTATTCATACACATAAAATAAATAAATAAATCTTAAAAAGAAATATCAAGGGCCCCCTCCTGGTGTGGTGATGCTTATTCTTGAGTGACATAGAAATGCTGGATTGACAAATAACCCAAGCCTACCCCAAGCTCTCAATTTTTAGATCTTAACTCAAGTTTGGTAGTATTCACGGAGCAAACTGAATAGGCAACCATGTTGGCATGATTTGGTAATTTGTGCTCCTCTTGTAAGCATATGTGTTGTTACCCATTATGGTACTTAGTTATATTGTTTTCCTGTTAATATATTCAACATAATTCAACAATATATGCTTGTATTTGTAGTCTAAGTATTTATTTTTTGAAGATCCTATAAAACAAGTTATAGAAACACTCAGCTAAGACTCCTCTATCCTTCTTTCATCTCAGGCTGAAATACTAGTTATTAGGGAAGCTTTGGAGATCTTAGATGCCCTGACTCATTCATTCATTCATTCATTCATTCATTCATTCATTCATTCAGTCAGTCAGTCAGTCAGTCAGTCAGCCAGCCAGCCAGCCAGCCAGCCAGCCAGTCAGTCAGTCAGTCAGTCACTCAGTCACTCAGTCACTCAGTCACTCAGTTAGCAAGTCAGTCAGAGAGTCAGTCAGTGAGTCAATTAGTCTGTCTTTCTTTTTCCTTTTAGCTTTTACAAAAGTGTATTTAATGTATGTAAGCATTTTGCCCGAATATATTCATGCATACTTTGTGTATGTTTGGTGCCTGTGGGAGGTTAGGCGAGAGCACCAGAGCCCCTGGAAGTGGAGTTATGAATAGTTATGAGCCACCATGTAGCTTCTGGGAACTGAACGTGAGTCTTCTGCAAGAGCAACAAATGCTCTTGACCACTGAGTCATCTCTCAAGCCCCACTTTTTAGTAGAGATGTACAAATTGGCTTTGTTTGTATACAGTCTGTCTAGTGTTCTCACTAGAGGTTGTAAGCAGGTTGTGGTGGTTTGAATATGCTTGGCCCATGGGCAGTGGAATGGCCTCTTAGGAAGTGTGGCCTTATTAGAGGATGTGTGCCACTGTGGGTTTGAGAATTTGAGGTCTCATATACGTGTGCAAGTCTGGCCAGTGGATCCAGAGATTCCTTCTGGCTGCCTACAGAAGACAGTCTCCTCCTGGCTGCCTGTGGATCAGGATGTAGACCTCTCAGCTCCTGCAGCACCATGTCTGCCTGCAAACTGCCATTCTTTCTGCCATGATGATAATGAACCAAACCTCCCAAACTGCAAGCCCCAATTAATATTTGCCTCTCAGGGGAAGACGATGCACCTAGCCCTGCAGAGACTTGATGTGCCAGGGTAGGGGGAATACATAAGGGCTGCTCTCAGAGGAGAAGGGATGGGGCATGGGTTGGGGAGGAATTGTATGAGGGAGGTACTGGGAGGAGGGTTAATGATCAGGATATAAAATGATAAATAAATTAATGGAAAAAAAAGAGTTGCCTTAGTCATGGTGTCTCTTCAGAGCAATAAAACCTTAATTAATGCACAGGTATACCAGTTGGCTGGCTTAGAACATGTTTCCATTTCTGTCAGAAGAGCCCCTCCTCTTTTTTTTTTAAAGAGAAGGTATCTTCTTTTTTTTTTTTGTATTTTTTTATTAGATGTTTTCTTTATTTACAATATCTCCTTTCCCAGGTTGCCCTCCAAAAGAAAAAAGAAAAATAAAATAAAATAAGAAATAAAATAAAATAAAATAAAAAAAAACAAAAAACTAAACCAATCCCTTGTTCCCTCCCCTGTCCCCCTCCCCCTGCTCACCACCCCACCCTCTCCCACTTCCTGGTCCTGGCATTCCCTGAGAAGGTGTCTTCTTTTGATATCCTGGAGCTCACTGTGTAGACCAGGTTGGCCTTGGACTCACAGAGATCTGCCTACCTCTACCTCCTGAGCAGTGGGATTAAAGGCGAGTGCAACCATGCCCGGCCTAAATTATTATTATTATTATGTTCTCTAGCTGAAGGACTGCAGAGGATGTTCTGAAGGCTTGGTGAATTTTCTTATTAAGAAAGGTAGTAAAACTCAAGAAGACTCTTGTAGATCCGAGCAAGTCTATAAATAGTTAACTTGCCTTACAAGGCCTGCTTAACCTTGGTATGGTATCTAAATAAGGGGACTTTGTTTTTCTAGGACAGCGCAATTCTGCATAAACATTAAAACGTGAAAAGACTAAGTAAAAATGTGCTCACACACTCTATTGTTCTTAAATCATTTTGTTCCAGCAACAAAAAAGGCTCCGTTTAAATTATAACCAAATAAAAGGATAAAAAAATAAAAAATTCCCTGCATACTATCACACTGTGCCTCTGTTAGGAACAGTAGTTTAATTCAGCCTCAATGAAAATTTGGTCACAAGTAATTATCTTCAAAACAAAAACAAAGAATATCCTAGGGAATACATTAGCTGATTTTAAAAACATGTGCTAAATGATCCTTACAACATTCTTCTGGCAGCACCCCTTACTGTAGAATGGCTGTCAAGAACGTCTTAATAGTGACTGGGAAACAAAGAGCCATTACCTCTGTTAAAATACCAGGGAAAATAAAATATCAGCAAGATTAACAGCTCATGATGATTAAACAGACTTACAAACAACACCGACAAGCACAATGACAAGTAGAGCCTTTTCTCTGTGGAGTGTTTGGATCTGAAATACAAAGTGAGACTTCAGAAGGACCCAGAATCTAGCTTGCATTTGAGGAAGGGGCGGAGAGAACGGTCCCATGTGTGCCTCTCCACACAGGTGGAGCAGAAAGAAGGCTAAGACTCTGTCATGTAATCTAGGGTGACAGTGGGGTCTGATTTGCATATCCACTTCAGAAAGCTTGACAGGCCATCACTGGCTCTTCGGTGGCTGATCAGAGGTGAGCTATTTTAGAGGAGCTGAGTCTTCGCTAGTCACAAAGAATTTCTTGACACCCTTGTTCCTATTAGAGTCAGAGATTCCAATATTGACTTTTAAAAAGTGTTCTGCTTGCTGTCTGACTTCAAACCCTTTCCTCTATCCTGATTAAGACCCCTCTGGGGTTTTAACACTGATGGACACTTTCCAAGGACCTTCTTCCTCAAACTTTCTGAGCTCTTAGCAGCATTTAGCACATTTCATCTCTGTCTCCTGCTCAAGCTGGGTCCCCCAGGTCATCTTCGGTTACATCTGTCTTGTCAGTCATCTGTCGGTCCACTTGGATTTATTCCCTTTATTGCTTTGTGGCTCCCTGAATGCTTTCAAGCACTGGAATCTGTGTAGACCATTTTTTTTTTTTTTAACTTCCTGGGATGGCACGTCAGTAAGACAGTTGTCGCTCTGCTAATGGTTACCATGTTTGTCCCCATTTCATTTCTTTTTTTGAGCTTACTGTTCCCCAGACCCAGAGAGAAAGCGTCCCCTCTGCTCCTGAGCTCCACTCTAAATTCAATAATTGCTTCTCTTAAGCCAAGCCTACTGTGATGGTTTGTATATGCTTGGCCTAGGGAGTGGCACTACTACAAGGTGTGGCCCTGTTACAGTAGGTGTGGTCTTGTTGGAATAGGTATGTCACCGTGGGTATGGGCTTTAAGAGCCTCATTCTAGCTGCCTAGAAGTCAGTATTCTACTAGCGGCCTTCGGATGAAGATGTAGAACTCTCAGCTCTTGTATCATGCCTGCCTGGATGCTGCCATGTTCCTGTCTTGATGATACTGGACTGAAACTCTGAACCTATTAGCCAGCTCCAATTAAATGTTGTCCTTCATAAGAGTTGCCTTGGTCATGGGGTCTGTTCACAGAGCTAAAACCCTAACTAAGACCCATACCATTCTCAATTCCTCTGACTTTCTCACCCTATCCTTCCCTACATTTTATAACTTATATCCTTTTGTTTTGTTTTATGACACAGTCTCACAATATAGCCCTGATTGGCTCTGAACTGATTCTCTTGAGTGCTAGGATTTCCCGGTCTGTATACTAAACTTGACAAGTACTGACATTTGCATGTGTGGATATGTGGTGCATGTGTAGAGAAGCCAGAGCTTGGAGTTGGGTATGCTCCTTGATCTTGCTACATTATTTACTGAGGCAAGGTTGCTGCTTGAACTCAAGGTTCAGTAATCCAGGTGGTTTAATTAGCAGGAGTGTCCTGAGTTGTGTCCCCTGTCTTTGCCTCTTGAGCACAAAAATTATAGGCTGGTTGTTACTCCTGCCTGGCTTTTAATATGGGCGCCTGGTTTTTAGTGTACTGTGATGTTAACATATATAATATTATATTAATTAATATATAATAAATATGATTACATATGTATACATGTATGTATATCATATATGTGTATATAAATACACACACACACACACACACATATATATAAAAGCATTGTAGGATCTTTTCAAACTTCAGACGAACTTGCTTCTGTATTTAAAGACTCCTCACATTTCCTACTCTTTAAAATAATTCAGGCTCCATCTTCAGTTTTATGTACTTTCCTGGTTTGCATCCCTCTATTAACACATACCCTTTCTAGTGCCACTTCCGCTTCTGTATTTTCCCATAGCTGCAGATCATCCATGTTCAATATCCTTTTCCTTAAATAACCTTACTGGTACCTACAGATCATCTGGCTTTCTTTGTTCCACTCTTCTCTGACTGAATGCCACATCCTACAGACCTGTTGATTTATGCAAGCTCCAACTATCCTGCTTGGCATTATGAGTGACTACATTTTTCTTGCTGGGCCTCATGACTGTAAGCAGGGATATGTCTCCTTTCTTAATGTTTATCTCTGTGCCTGGGGCACAGTAGTAGCTCAGCTCATATTTTTAGAGTATAAATACCAACTCCCTGGGAAGAAGTACAAAAGAGAGAGAAGCCACTGCTAACCCTTATCTCTGCTTCTTCTTCTCTTCTCCCCCTCCTTCTTCTGCTGTTCTCCCAGCTCTTCTTTCTTCTTGTTTTCGTCCTCCATATAATCTAGATTGACAGTGAACCTACTGTTTTCCTTCTTTAGCCTCTTGAATGCTGGAGTTGTAGGCTACCCCACCTATTTTTATACTTCTTTGTTGTTGTTGTTTAGATTTTTAAAAAGATGTATTTATTATATTTATATGAGCACACTGTAGCTGTTTTCACACACACTAGAAGAAGGAATCAGATCCTATTACAGATAGTTGTGAGCCACCATGTGGTTGCTAGGAAGTGAACTCAGGACCTCTGAAGAGCAGTCAGTGCTCTTAACCATGGAGTCACCTCTCTAGCCCAACTTTATACTTCTTTAGAAGTACCTGAGTACCTGTGGGGTGTAGGGAGCCGGCATTCGCCATGGCAAGATGGCGCCTACTTCCGCTGTCGAGTAAACAACTGTT
>NW_022196896.1:50312592-50319265 GCF_008632895.1 Mastomys coucha
CACAGCATTGATAGTGCCCTATACTGCCCATCAAGTTCAAATTTTAACTGCTACCTCTGACATTTGGGGTGTGTGTGTGTGTGTGTGTGTGTGTGTGTGTGTGTGATACCCTGAGCAGGAAGCAAGGAGAGATCTACTTGGGACACTGACATCTGATTAGGTTAAAAAATAACCTTTCAATTCTGAGTAATTTAGCAGTCTAGATAATTGATCAAGAACTTCAGTGGGGTCATAGTACACCTTTGGGAAGGGATACAAGGCTGTCAATATTTTGGGAACTAGAAGAATTCCTTAACAAAGGGAAAGAAACATTTCTCTCGTGTGACTTATCATGGAAGCAGGGAGGAAGGAAAGAGCCAGCTGTTTGCTTTCAGGGGAAGGAGAGGCAGTAGAGAAGGCACATTGCAAGGCACTAAGGAACCCAATCAACTCAAGGGATAATCATTAGCCTTGGCCCAGTGCTTACCAAAAGCCAGCACAGGTTTCAGTGGTTGCAAATATTACTTCATTTAAGCTTATCCACAGCTCTGCTAGGACAGGACTATCACCATCTCCACGAGAGGTGCAAGGCTAGGTATAGGATGTCCTTTAAATTTCCCAAGCAGCCAGCCTGGTAGGGTAATGATGTTGGATGGATAATCTATTATGGTGCCCGGATACAGTCAACTAAAGGACTCTTTGAGGGGCTAGGGATGTAGTTCAATGGTAGAGTGCTTGCTCGTCTCATTACACACATGGCCTTGGGCTGCAGCCTCACTACTGTAGACAAATATACAAAACGAGTTTTTTCAGTTCCCCCTCTTGATTTTATTATTTCCCTTGATTCTTTAAACAGCTGGCTTGACTTGGGATATAAAAGGTTGCCTGTAGGGAAATGTAACAGGCACGGTGATTCTTGCATATAATATTAGGAGAAATTAGGAACATAATAAAATTAGTAGCCTCTCTTGCAGTTTTTCATAATAACGAGCTTTTGGATGGGCTTTAATTATCTTTAGTAGAGAAATATGTTGTGCAGTAGTCTCATTCAGACTTTTGCTTTGTGGTTCTGGGGATCAATTCTAGGGAATTCGCACATGCTAGGCAGGCGCTCGGCCACTGAGATAATTATGTGAAAAGACACACACTTTCTGCATATATAAAACTAGCTTCTGCATGAACAATGGCCACCGAGGATCTCATTAAGAGTTACTCTCATCCTAGATGTAGTAATTCAATGACAACCACAACTGCAAATAAACACCACATTGCCTAGTGAGTGAAGCATGTTCCCCAAATGCATGATTCTTTAAATAATGCTTTCACGTTGCCTTGGTGCATATAGCTGAGCAATAACCTAGCCCGGTGCAAGTGCAAGCAAACAAGCTATACAACTTCTTTTGCATTTTTTAATAGGTTGTCATTCTGAGACTTTAAAAATAAACATCTAGTTGCACTGATAAAGTTTTCCAACACTTGTTAAAACAAATATAAACCATACATTCATCTTCTTGTGTGAATTTGCCAAATATTCATGTTTTTTTTTTTAAAGGTGAGTATTATTAGTCTCTGTGTGGATATGTACGTGTGTGCAGGTGCCCATGGAGGCCATAAGAGGGCATTAGATTTCCCAGAACTGGCCTGATAATCAGTTGTGCACCACTTAATTTGAGTGTTCAAACTGAACGTTGAGTCCTCCGTCAGAGCAGCAAGGGTCTCCCCACAGAGCCATGTCACCAGCCCCTGACTCATACTTCTATAGCGATTGCAATACAAGCATGAGATATAACTATCACTCACTCGCCTTAAGAAGTCCCTGAATGATCAGATTCTCTGCATTTTGGAAGACAACGTCAAGGTCATTTATTTAGAGTTTTTTTCCTTTTGTCTCATCATTTAATAAATCATATAAAATAACTGGTTCCATTATGATATTCTCATACATGTATACAATTGACTGTAATGATATTCACTATTTATCAACATCTCATGGATCCTTCCTCCTATTACCAGCTCCACTCCTTCTCCAGATTGTCTCCCCTACAAGCTTCATGTAACTTTTGAAATTGTAGTTTCTGCATATGAGAGGAAGCATGACCTAGCAGTCTTTCTGAGGGTCTGGCTGCTTCACTTGAGATGCTATCCAGGTCATGTAAATGGTATTGCATCCTTCCTTTATGACCGAGAAGTACTCCGTGCTGTATATATTCCACAGTGTCCTGATCCATCTAAGTTTCATGGACATCCAGACTGATTTCACACCCTGGCTGTTATGGGTTGTGTGTGGGTGAGGTTTTTTAAACAGTGATCAGAAAACAGGTATCTTACCATGAAATGATAGAGGGCAAGTGGGCGAAATGCTATGTAGCTTATCAATAAACTTACTTCTCCATTATCTTTATCTACTTAGAAATTAATTTTCACAAATACGTGAAAACAGTAGTTTGGACTGAATGATTAATGAGATATAGACTGTTTCTTCAAAGTGAAGAGTAAAATCTCCACTCTGAGAGGTAAAAGAAAGTACTTATGCAGAAATATGTACCTTTTCCTGAAATATTTAGAGGAAAGTTTGTGGTCATCTGTAAAGAGTGTACATCGAAGGGCAGGGGAAGTAGCTCAACGGTAGGACCTTTACCTAGTGATTCCAGTACTTCAATATAGCAGCAGCAATAACCTTGGCAACCCAATAAAATGTGTCCATCAAGAGGTGAGGTCCTTTACTAAAATGTAAATCTATACGAGAGTCACAGTTGTATTGTTTCCTGAGACATTTAATAAAAACTAATAACTAAACATAAGAACTGGTTCTTGCTTTTTGTTTTTTGTTTTTGTTTTTGTTTTTTTGCAACAGGGTTTCTCTGTATAGCCCTAGCTGTCCTGGAACTCACTCTGTACACCAGGCTGGCCTTGAACTCAGAAATCTGCCTGTCCCTGCCTCCCAAGTGCTGGGATTAAAGGCGTGCGCCACCACCGCCTGGTGGTTCTTGCCTTTTGTAAATGTAATATTATTTCCACATTGTGGTGAAATGCAGATTTTTTAATTCCTTCTTTTAATTTGAACTTGTCTCTTTTTAAAATTTTTTTATTTTTTGTTTTTTGTTTTTTTTTTTTGTTTTTATGTCTTTGAGACAGGGTTTCTCTGTGTAGCCCTGGCTGTCCTGGAACTCTATGTAGACCAGGATAGCCTCAAACTCAGAGATCTGCCTAATCTGCCTCCAGAGTGCTGGGATTAAAGATGTGTACCACCACCCAGCCTGAACTTGTCTTTTATGAAAAACTAAGAGTTTCTGGGATACAAAAGAGTATTTATATTAAATATTCTAATATCTAAGAACAACAAGGAAAATGTCAACGCAAAGTTGTTTAGAGACAGATAATGGTTGGTGCATGCTCAGAGTTAGTAGTAAACACATAAAACACCATTTCAGGTGAGTTGTAAGACATGGGAATATTTGGCAAACTTCTTAGTCAGCTGATAATAAACTTATTTATGCAATTAATACTTTACCATAAAAGCACCTTTGCATAAGATTTAGGGACACACATCTGCAGAACCAGTAGTATTACATGGTCTTTGAATTATGTGTTTTACAAAAATAATGTGCGTGTGTGTGTGTGTGTGTGTATGTATGTGTGTGTATGTGTGTGTATGTGTGTGTATGTGTGTGTGTGCATGTGTGTATGTATGTGTGTGTATGTGTGTGTGTGTGTATACAGTGCCATGGAGTCCAGAGGAGAGTGTTCCCTGGAGCTGGAGTTACAGGCCATTGTAAGTCACCTGATGTGTTAGGACAACCTGGGTTCTCTGTAAAGTAGAACATGCCCTTAACAGCTAAGCACTTCTTCAGCTCCTGAATCGTGTATCCTTAAGTTACATGCTTCACGGATGAATAATTTCATGCCGCTGTTAAACCCTTTAGTGTCATGGCTTTTAACTTCTTATAGTATTTAATTATTTAAGATGGAACTTGGAGTGATCTCAATAACTGCAAGCAGAGTCAGAATACAGGGGAGAAAAATATCCCCCATTTATCCTCACCAAAAGCCTCAAAATACACACACAGACACACACAGACACACAGACACAGACACACACACAGACACACACACACATACATACATGCACACACACACACATACATACACGCATACACACACACACACACACACACACACAGTAGACACCTAAATCGTGAAGTCCAGTTAAAATTAAGGACTTAACATTGAGGAGACAGCTTAGTAGGTGTACTGGCTGATTTTGTGTGCCAACTTGACACAGGCTGGAGTTATCACAGCGAAGGGAGCTTCAATTGAGGAAATGCCTCCATGAGATCCAGTTGTGGGGCATTTTCTCAATTAGTGATCAAGGGGGTAGGGCCCCTTGTGGGTGGTGCCATCCCTGGGCTGGAAGTCTTGGGTTCTATAAGAGAGCAGGCTGAGCAAGCCAGGGGAAGCAAGCCAGCAAGGAATATCTCTCCATGGCCTCTGCATCAGCTCCTGCTTCCTGACCTGCTTGAGTTCCAGTTCTGCCTTCCTCTGGTGATCAACAGCAATGTGAAAGTAAGCTGAATAAACCTTCATGGTCATGATGTTTGTGCAGGAATAGAAACCCTGACTAAGACAGTAGGTAAGAACGGTTGCCAAGCAGAGGACCAAAGTTTGGATTCCAACACCTAAGCCAGGTATTTCTGTACCACCCAGTAGTTGCAACAGTAAGAGATAGGTTGAAGGGAAAGACCCGAGAACTGCTGGGGTCTGTTGACCAGATATTCTAACGAAAATGGGATGAGCTCCAGATTTAATAAGAGATCCTGTCTCACGGTGATAGAGCAGGACATATGACATCTTCCCCTGGCTTTTGTACACGCACATTGGTGTGCACAGAGTCCCTCTACACCATCCAGTTACATACAAACCACACCCAGGTTCAAATAAGAACCAAGCTAGGTGTGGTGGTAAACACTTGAAATGCCAGACTTAGGGAGGTAGAGGCAGGAAGATCAAGCGTTTAAGACTAGCCTTGGCTACATAGTATGTTTGTATTTGTGACCAGCCTGAGCTACATGAGACCTTGTCCTAAAATAACAAACAAAACCCAAACAAAAATACAAAATCCCAGGTTGGAGAGATGGCTCAGTGGTTAAGAAGTTTGGCTGTTCTTCCAGAAGTCTTGAGTTCAATTCTCAGCAAGCACGTGGTGGCTGGCTCAAAACCATCTATAATGGAAGCCGATGCCCACTTCCAGCATGCAAGCATATAAGCAGATGGAAAATTCATATACATACAAAATACATAAGTAAATTTAAAAAAAAATATAAAATCCTGACCAAACAATCAACAGAAAAAAAAGGGGGGGAGTGGGAGTCGGAGGTGGGGAAGGATTGAGAAAGAGCTCTGAAAAACAACAGAATTCTGCAAAAGACTTTACAAACGTCAGCTGATTTCAGGAAGGGCGAAGTAAATCTTAAACTGTTGCTAAAGTGCTTAAGACAGCAGAATAGACCTATCTCATTCCCGTTCTTGCAGCCCACGATGCTTTTATTACAGGTTGTGAAGCAGAAGGGAGAGCTTCAGAAGGGCTGTGGAAATGCCACGAACTGGATTAAGGATGACTTTTGCGGAGCCTGATCTGCTTCTACTAGATAAGATTTAATGCACGTGCTGCAAGTCAGATGGATTTGTGGACTAACTCTCCTACCATTATGTTAGGGCCTATGATGGCAATAGTCAATGCATGGAAGGAATCTAAAGGTGGCTTACAGAGCAGTACTGTTCAATTCAACTTCCTGTGATGATAGAATGTTGCTTTTTTTTTTTTTTTAGTTCAATATGGTTGTCTCCAGCTGTGGGTGCCTATGGCCATTAAACATTTGAAGTGTGTCTTATGTAACTGGGCCAGCTGAGCAACCTGAATTTTAAATTGCCTTCTATATTTTAATTAATTCAAATTTAAATAGTCTTTTAAAAACAAGTAGTTACAGTATTGGACAGTGCCTTTCTAGGTCTTTGTCATCCCCTTTTGAAATTAAAAAAAAATTATGTATTGTCTTAGTCAGGATTTGTATTCCTGTACAAAACATAATGACCAAGAAGCAAGTTATTCAGCTTCCACTTCCACATTGCTGTTCATCACCAAAGGAAGTCAGGACTGGAACTCAAACAGGACTGGAAGCAGGAACTGATGCAGAGGCCATGGAGAGATGCTGCTTACTGGATTGCTTCCCCTGGCTTGCTCAGCTTCCTTTCTTATAGAACCCAGGGCCACCAGCCCAAGGATGGCACCACCTACAATGGGCTGGGCCTTCCCACCCTTGATCACTAATTGAGAAAATGCCTTATAGCTGGATCTCATGGAGGCATTTCCTCAAGAGAGGCTCCTTTCTCTGTGATAACTCCAGCTTGTGTCAAGTTGACACACAAAACCAGCCAGTACATGTGTATAGGTGCTTTGCCTGCATGGTTTTCTGTGCTGTATATAAGTGCCTTGTGCCTGAGGAGGCTAGAAGAGGGCATTGGATCCATTGCAACTGAAATTACAGTGAGCAGCTATGTGGGTACTGGGAATCAAATGGGTCCCCTGGAAGAGTAGCCAGTGTTCTTAACCTCAAAGCCCCATCACTATCCTTTAATTGACTTAGATGTATATATATATATGTATATAGGTCTCCTCTCTCTCTCTCCCTCCCTCCCT
>NW_022196896.1:50319330-50323986 GCF_008632895.1 Mastomys coucha
CAATCTCCTTCCCTCAACTAGGTTGTCCATGGATATATGGTGACTATGTAACTGGTTGCTCAAACTGATACCCACCGAGGAAGTCTGGAGGTACTTTCTACAGTTACAATGTGATGTGAGGCATAACATTGTTATAGCATAACATAGCATAGGTTACTATGACCAATGAGGCCCAATAGGAATTTCCCTTTATGTAGGGCAATTAACCTTTAGTTTCAGCTGTGGATACAGATCATTTAAGCACCTTCTGGAAGCACATACATTTTCATAACATTATGGTTTTCTTTATCACCACAAGCATTTACTGGTAACTAATTTCTGCTTGCCCGATATTTTCCAATGATATCACAAAGGCACATCTAGCATCATGCTAAATGACTGATGCAGACTATAAGCAAACAATTAGTTGCACTGATACGAGCTAGAGTTGATGTGGGTCCTCTCTGAACTTATCATTGTTCAGGGACCAGGTTAAGAGTCCCTGTATACGAACAATTACTTTTCCGAACGGAAAGAGTCACTGCACAGTACCTCAGGCTTCCCATGGTCAGAGCTCAGCCTTATTTCAAATAGCACAGAAGGGTTTTCTTTTGGTACAAAATATGGAACATATATTATTGAACAAAAAGCATAAAATGATTTAAAAAAATTTAGTTCTAGTTGCATCAGTACACCAAATGTGTCTAAAGCAATAAATACAACACAGTACACTATCTCTTACGCAATTTCTCTGGTTGCTTAGCTTTTCAAATCCTACCCACTTTTTTTAAAAACATATTTCATGTTGCATGCAGTATAGTTCCTTATGAAAAGAAAACATAGTGAGTTAAAAGGCATGTAGATGGACACATCAAGGGGAAATAGTTATTCCAGGAAACTTACCTGATAGGGAAAAAAAAGGAGAGGAAACCAAACAGTCCCACAACAATTCAAAGAATCAGAGACAAGCCAGGCACACAGTTTTTACCCCCAGGTTTTACCCACCTGATTGCTCGGATGACAGTTTTAAGTGGTGGGGTGAGGTCCTCCACAGACACGTCACATTGGCATCCTTTCTCATCATATACATCGTCAATGCCAAGGGCTGTGTCGGCTGCAAGAGATAAACACGATTTAACACCCCCCCATTTCTGGTTAGGACATACTGGGTTGTTTGTCTCACCTAGGAAAGGTGGCGGCACTTGCAGACTGAGACTGAGCATGTAATCAGCTGATGAGGTAGAAGCTCAGCCATTTGTGTTGCCAAGTCCTTCTACAAACTCATCCATATCATTGGTGATTTGACATGGAATTGTTCTCCACCTGGAAGATGGTAGTGATAAATTTGTGTTGATCCCCTCGTGCCTTTTGCCCTGGTCCTTGAAAGCTAATAGCTGTTATTTAAATTGCAGCTGTTTAGAGGCGAGGAAACTGTCTTTGGACTCTTAAATTCATTAGTCTGCCTATACAGAGCTCAAATCCCATGACAGTAACCTCATTAGCCCTGTTGCTGAACCAGTTACTTAAGCAGCAGACCGGAGAAGGCTGGCTACTTATTGCTTGCTGGCCTGGTAATGGTGGGGTCATGAGAGCACTCACTTAAGCAGATACAACCACAGCTAAGACAAGAGCAGTCTGCATATGAAAATCTGTTCTGTATAAACCAATCAGATTAAGTTTTTGGCTAATTGTAACATTTGGAAATGTGCATCTATTATTACCCCTGGCTTTTCACAGTGTGGGAGCATAGAAGGCTATGAAACTTTTCTAAGGACACACGAAGACTAAAGTGGTAAATCCAGAACTGTTCTGACCTCTTCTCACATGTCCCTTTTGCCTGCCGTCTTGACCTCTGGCATCCCCTCTGTATTACTATCCCTTTAATACGGCTATATGCACATACTGCATGTACTGCATTGACTCGAAGATCCAGCTTGGAGCAGTCTCATTACCTTGGCTGTGTGCTGAGGTGCTTTATACCCTATAGGAGGAGCTCTGGATGTATATATATGAGGGACCTTCTAGGAAGAGTATACAAAGGAAAGAGAAGATGAGTAGACAGGTAACACACACACGGAGACTAGGTGACTGACCGAGCTAAGACCAGCATCCCGCGAGATGCACGGATACTAGCTACTCAGAGGCAACATCAGATAACGCTCTATAGGGCTTCCAGTAAGCATTTGATACTATTCTTCAAAATTGAGGCACATGACTGCTTTCTCTCATCTGAATTCCAGTGAGAGGCATTATGCTTCAGAAAACTGGGGGCACTGGAGAGGACTTAGGTAGGGTAGATATAGCAATCCTCATATGGATGACCTCTTGAAAAGGTAGCACAATTTTACATTAAGCGGCATAAGATGCAGAGTCATTTGTTTGTAAATACAAATGTTATTGTTTAGAAATTTTTTGTAGGCGTTTGGTGTGTTTTGGTCAAGAATGATCTCCTATTCCTTCTATCCCAGTTCTTCCTTGATCCACTATTCTGCACCCCACCCCTGCCCAACTGCATGTCATTTTTCCACATTGAGACCACTCAGCGATCCCAGGATATATGTGAGTATAATAGGCCGTCTCCTAGAGCCCCTCGGGGACTGCATTCTGGTAGGAAATGGACTTTCCTCTCCCAGAACAGTCCATGGGGATTGTCACAATAATCACAAAGTGCAGATAATGAAGCCAGTGCTCACATCTGGCTCAAGATGGAGCTGGGACGCTCCCAAATGATCACATGATAGAGTTAGCTCCTAGGTTATTGCTGTACTTCCTCAAACCCAGGCTAGATGACAAGAAGACACATGGTCCAAGTACCTTGGTGGGAAGAAATCTAGACTGAAAATGGAAGCTAGATACCAACTGTATTTATATTCAGATGTGTCTTCCTGGGCAGATTTATCATACCATTTTATAACGCAAAGATTCAGGCACAAATTCAACAATCATTTCTGCTTTGTAGATGACATTTATTTAGTGTGTGTGTATGTGTGTGTGTGTACGTGTATGTGCCACAACATGTACGTGAAGTCTAGAGGACAATCCGTGGGAGCTGATTCTTTCCTTCTGCTATGAGGATCTTGGGGATCAAACTCAGGTGATGAGTTTGGCAGCAAGCAACCTTTATTGGCATAGCTACCTTGCCAGCCCTCATTTCTGCTCTTTTGGTAGGTTTTGTTAGAGCAAATAAACATCAATCATATCTCTGTTGGTGTGTGTGGAAATGGGGAGCTAACTTAGATGCTATTCTCATCCATATTCCAAAGCCCCCCCTAGATGAGAAAGATAACCTTACTTTGCTTCATTCGTATCTTTGGACATCAAGTTAATTTTATGGTTCCTAACAGCTTAGAACCCTGTTAGACTATTGAGCAGCTGGGGGCCAGTAATCTGCAACGGAGGCTGGATCTGTGCTCTCTCCTCACAGGCTGGGCTGTGAAAGTTTGGTAGACTATTTGAGAACATGAGTTCATGGGATTCTCAAACATATCTCAATGCAGCCTAGCTATAGTATCCAAATGTCAGTCAAATAAGGTGCTCCAAACGCCTCTTGCTTTGCACAGTTTTCCCACTCGTGCTGTTCATTCCCGGCACAAAAAAGATACATAAAAAGCAACTATTTTTGTTTGGGCAATGCTTTTCTGCTTTTTCTTTTCTCCTTAACTTTCTTCCTCTTCTCTCCCTCTCTTCCTCTCTTCTGTCTCCCTTCCTTTTTTTGGTGTTCTGTGTTTTGTTTTTGGTGAGCCAGGACCTTGATCATGCGAGGTGGGCATTCTGTCTCTGAACTGTATCCTTAGTCTTGTTTCTTATTAATTTGATAATTAATATTGATATATTCTGAAGTTGTTATCCACCATTTTGATTTAGAAAAACCCAAAACAAACATATATATATATATATATAAAAAAGCTCACAGGGCAGTGGTGGTGTACACCTTTACTCCTAGCATTTGGGAGGCAGAGGCAGGCCTCTGTGAGTTCGAGGCCAGCCTGAACTACAGAGTGAGTTCCAGGACAGCCAAAAATATTCTGCCTGGACAAACCAAAATTCAAACCAAACCAAAACCACTCATTAAAGTTGTTACCTTTTATAGTATTTGGTAAGGATCACTTTGTCTTTAGGTAACAAAGAAAGAAGATGGCAAAGAAGGAATTCTGGAAACATCTAAAATCTTTTTTCCCCCCCTCATGAAAATTCAATACCAAGATGCAGGTGTTTATGAAAGGGCAGGTAATTTCTATTTCTTTCTCTTAGTAAGCCATCTTTTAAGATTCCCCCCCCCCCCTTGGCGATTTTGAAGTGGTATAGTTGGTTTTAATTTTGGCTGCAGTTTAGAACATGTTAGAATCACCTAACATGTAGGGAAAAAAGCCAGCTCCCAGGCTACACTAAGATCAACACTGGAACTGAAGGAAGGCAGCAGAAATGGTACACGGGCTGCCCATAGAGCAGTTGCCTGCATGCTGGAGGCCCTGATTCTAAGCCAGTACACCCATGCCACCACCACTAGAAACAGGCATCAGAAAACACAATTGCTTTTCAGATTGTAGAGAAATCCGAGAACAGCCGGCGGCAAGAAGCACTGACCATGGTTGGGCTAATGACAGGGACTGTCTGAGCCACAGCTGCTGAAGAGGGTGTTTTTATTGATTCTCTGTTCACTGTGCGTACGTGTGTGTG
>NW_022196896.1:50323996-50331146 GCF_008632895.1 Mastomys coucha
GCTGTGGGAGTTGCAATTTGAGACAATATAAGTGCTTCACAAGACAACAGGAAATGCCCGCATTGAGAAAGCAAATCCTCAGATGAATTGGTGATGAAAAGGCTTTGAGCCACTACAAAACACTAATTGTTGTGTAATTCAGCCTGAAGGTGTCAGCCTTCAATGTAATTCCAGTTACCATCTCCTGTCCCCAACGCTGCCTAACCTGACTCCTAAAGGATTCCCATTCTCTCTCATAAAGACGCATCTGCTGTTCTACACACAGGGAATTCACATCTTCAGATGTAGAGAACAGTATCAGATAAAATTGTCAGAAACAGAACACATTTATTTTCTTTCTAGGGCAGAAGAATTGTGTCAGCAGGTTTGGGAAAGTAGAGAAATTATAATGGAGAGAGACACAGCTTTAATCATGAAGACAGAAAGTAAGTGCCCATAGTAAGTAAATCATAATAATACCAGAAATGTTTGAATTCAAAAGCCTGAAAATTCAAGCAATATTTATGTATCTACTAGGCTTAGGACGGTTAATTGTGACATCCATATAAATGAGCCAATACATTATTCAACAGGTGACTTAGGCTGGGGATATAGTTTAGTTGTAGAGTATAGCTAGCAAGCACAAGGTTCTCAGTTTGATTCTCCAACCTTCAAATAAATAATATATATATATGTATATATACACCTTCAAATAATTTATATATATGTATATATACACCTTCAAATAATTTATATATATGTTTATATATATATACCTTCAAATAATTTTTATATATGTATGTATATATATACCTTCAAATAATTTATATATATGTATATATGTACCTTCAAATAATTTATATATGTATATATACACCTTCAAATAATTTATATATGTATATATACACCTTCAAATAATTTATATATGTATATATACACCTTCAAATAATTTATATATATGTATGTATATATACACCTTCAAATAATTTATATGTATGTATATATATACCTTCAAATAGTTTATATGTATGTGTATATATATATATATATATATATATGTATACATATATATATATCTCCCAAAGAAATTGGTAATAATAGTAACTTTAAAAAGTGCTAAAACTATTCAGTTACTACAAATAAAAAAACCAAATTAAAAGTACAGACTTTTATCTATGTAATTTGTAATTTATACAAGTAACTAGTAATGATAAAACTAGTAATGATGGGTTTAGGACCTTTTAGCGTTGGCAGTAAAAACATGTTGGAGCAAATTTTTATGGCTATTAAAACTTAAAATTAGGCCAGGGAAGATTGCAACACAGTTGTGAGGAGCTGAGTGTGAACCAACCACAGCCCCCAGAGCTCTCAGGGACTAAACCACCAACTAAAGAGTACACATGGAGGGACCCATGGCTCCAGCTGCATATGTAGCAGAGGATGGCCTTGTTGGGCATCAATGGGAGGAGAGGCCCTTGGTTCTGTAAAGGCTCGATGTCCCAGTGTAAGGGAATGCCAGGACCAGGAAGTGGGAGTGGGTGGGTTGGTGAACAGGGGAAGGGAGGAGGAGATAGGGGGTTTTCGGAGAGGAAACCAGGAAAGGAGATAACATTTGAGATGTAATGGGTTTTCAGAGAGGAAATCAGGAAAGGGGATAACATTTGAGATGTAAACAAAGAAAATATCTAATAATAATAATGATGATGATGATAATAATAATAATAATAGTAGTAGTAGTAATAATAAAAGAATTTCAAGAACTCAAATAGAATCCCAGAGCTCCCACTGAGAGGTGGGGGGTGGAGACAAGAGAATCCCTAGAAGCTACCGCGTTACACACAGTGTAATAGTACCCAAACTGCTTGATTTGGAAAACCTGCAAAATACAAACAATATTTGTATGTCTATCACACTTAGGATAACTGATTGTGGTATGCATATAAATGGGCAAAGAAAGTACTTAATAGAGATGGCTTGGGTTAAGGGTATAGTTCAATGGTAGCGAGTGGCAAGGTCCAAGAATAAGAGACTTTCTCAAAGAAAGTGCAGGGCTGACCCCTGTGGCTGCCCTCTGACTTCTACATGCACAGGTGCAACTTTTGAGTATGTGGATTCACCTTCACACACACACACACACACACACACACACACACCACACACACACACACACACACACACCCTGCTTTAAAAAAAACTTAAACATTAAAAACAAAATCAGCAATATTACAATCTTAGTGCAGGGAAGCTTTCTTTGTATTATAAAAGGAAGAAAATTAATGTAGTAAGGTTTATCATATTGCTACCTATTATAAATAGTTAAAAATGTTCAGTATTCCAAAGTGGGAAGCTGCCCATTGTCCTTACCAAAGCTTTGTAATTTTATGAGGTCCCATTTGTCAGTTCTTGATCTTAGAGCATAAGCTATTGGTGTTCTGTTCAGGAAAATTTCCCCTGTGCCCATGTGCTCGAGGCTCTTCCCCACTTTCTTTTCTATTAGTTTCAGTGTATCTGGTTTTATGTGGATGTCCTTGATCCACTTGGACTTGAGCTTTGTACAAGGAGATAGGAATGGATCCATTTGCATTCTTCTACATGCTAACCGCCAGTTGAGCCAGCACCATTTGTTGAAAATGTTGTCTTTTTTTCCACTAGGTTGTTTTAGCTCCTTTGTCAAAGATCAAGTGACCATAGGTGTGTGGGTCCATTGTTCTAAATTATAGCATTGTACTAGGAAGTTGTGTTAGTAGCCATGAAAAAGATGAGGGATAAGGCCAGTTGTAAATGGTGACATGGAAATGTGTGATTAAGTTGTAATATGTAGCTAAGCACCAATGTTGATTATGTATACTGAGATGTTAACAGGAGAAAAGGGGAATATGTAAATGAAATTAGTCATACTAGGGTGGGAAATTTTAAATTATATATAAGTCTATAATTTAAATTATAATTATATATTTTTATATAATACAGACTATTTATAATTATATAACATAATTTATATTTTACATAATATATAATTTATATGAATAAATATAAAATTTTTTGTTTGTTTGTTTTTCAAGACAGGGTTTCTCTGTGTAGCCCTGGCTGTCCTGGAACTCACTCTGTAGACCAGGCTGGCCTCAAACTCAGAAATCCTGCCTGCCTCTGCCTCCCAAGTGCTGGGATTAAAGGCGTGTGCCACCACTGCCCGGCATAAATATAAATTATATTATATATAATATGTATATTTATCAGTTCCTTAAGGAATTAAAGGATATTTTCCTTTTTTTCTATTAGATATTTTCTTTATTACATTTCAAATGATATCTCCTTTCATGGTTTCCCCTCCGAAAAAGAAAAAAAAAACCTGTTTCCTCCCCTCTCCCCCTGTTTACCAACCCACTCTTCTCCCACTTCCTGGCCCTGGCATTCCCTTACACTGGGGCATAGAACCTTCACAGGACCAAGAGCCTCTCTTCCCAGTGATGACCGACTTGGCCATCCTCTGCTATACATATGCTGCTGGAGCAATTAGTCCCACCATGTGTACTCTTTGGTTGGTGGTTTAGTCCCTGGGAGCTCTGAGGGTACTAGTTAGTTCATATTATTGTTCGTCCTAAGGGGCTGTAAACCCTTCAGCTCCTTGGGTCCTTTCTCCTTCATTGGGGACCCTGTGCTCAGTCCAATGGATGGCTGTGAGCCTCTACTTCTGTATTAGCCGGGCACTGTCAGAGCCTCTCAGGAGACAGCTATCTCAGGGGCTTGTCAGCCAACACTTGCCCTAACCCTAAAATTGACTAATACCTAAAATTGACTTTTTGGGGAAAGGAAAGTTAGAGAATGAACTAAGGTTTCTCTGGCCACTAATAACATAGAGCTTTTGACATACAGAGTATTCAAAAGCAAAGGAGAGTTAGAATGAAGGAAAGAAATTTTTTCAAAAGTTCAAAACTTCAAAGCAACCAGGATGATTGTGGTATATTTCTTACAGTATGAGTGTGAGAGTTCTCAGCACATATATAAAAAGAAAACACCCAAAAGCTGTCCTTCATTGGGCCACAGGCAACACACATTGAAACAGCTACTGTTAATGGTAGTGAGGACCAATTTGTTACATTCTGTCATGAGTCATGGTATATTCTCCAAAGGTTCCTTCCTTTGCTGCTTATTAGATTAAAGTTGCTCTGCCACCCACTAGCTTCTCACAGCACATTAAATATCTTCCTAAATTTAGAAGGTTCATGTTAGACATGTGCTAAGCCAAGGATAATTTCTTTGATCTAAGTAGAGTTCAGAGTGACATATTGGACCCTGGAGCAGTAACACAATCCCATTTCTCTATGTCCTTGGTTTGGCCCCTTTTCAGTCCTGTACTAGCTGCTGCTAAGTTACCAACAGATTGGCTGGGCCCCTCAAGCACAAACAAGTAGCCAACCCAGGAAACAGATAATACAATTTTTTGGCTTAGACTTATCTCTTTTCAAATACTTATTTTAACTCTACCTTTCTCCCTTTAATAACACTAACCTGTGCTTGTTAAAACTTATCCTTTACCAATTTCATCCTTTGACTGACCACATAATATTGGTATGTGTTAGGGAAGTACAATGTGATGCATTTGGATCTCCATTATTGAGTCAGCATCTTGTTATGTTGCATGCCTACATCTGGATTCTTGATCTTCCTGCCCCAATCTCCAGGATGGTGGGATGTAGCCAGGCACACCACAGCCAGCATGATAAAATTTTGTATTCATGTACACACTGGAACAAGATCAAATTGACATAATCACCTGAAGCTTTACACCTCTTTTTTCTTTTTTCTCTTTCTCTTTCTTCCTCTGTCTGTCCTATCTATCTGTCTGTCTATTCATCCATCCATCTTCCTTCCTTCTTTCCTTCCTTCCTTCCTTCCTCTTTCTCTTTCTCTTTCTTTCTTTCTCTCTCTCACTTTTCCTTCCTTTCTTTCTTTCTTTCTTTCTTTCCTTCTTTCTTTCCTTCTTTCTTTCTTTTGAGACAGGTTTCTCTGTGTAGCCCTTGCTGTCCTTGAACTCAGAGATTCACCTACATCTGCCTCCCGAGTGCTGGTATTACAGGTGTATGTTATCACTGTCCAGCTTACATTTTTTCCCCTAGAACTATTTTTTTTAAATCAACTACTGATGGTATACAAAAGAGTAAAAGTACACCTAACTTAAACAATCAGTGCTTCGTGCCATGATAATATACACTACATCACAATATTAAGCCTAACTGTCAAGATGGCATCTCTTTGTTGTTTCAAAGAGAAGTTAGGGCATGATCAAAATTAGAGCTCATAGTTTGGGTTCATTTGGATAGTAAAAGATGATTTTGCAGGTATATAGGAAGGGTATAATTTTGAAAAATTCATCCATTAGCCTTAGAAATGATAGTATAGTAAAAAAAATATAACCAGATGAGAAAGAATGGGGTGGATTTGATTAAAAAATGATACACATGTACAGAATTCTTAAAAACAAAAAAGTTAAGAAAAGAAAGGTGTATGTTTGAGTTAATGCCTGAAAAATCAATGATGTCATGGGTTGGTGAGGTAGGCCAGTGGGTTAAGTTGCTTGATGCCAAGCTTGATGACCTGAGTTCGATTTCTTGGAATCTACATTGGTAGAGAGAGAGAATGATTCTTACAAGTTGTCCTCTGACTTTTACACACATGCCATGGCATCTGTGCAATGCCCTCCATATGAATACAAGAATAAATATGATGAAAATGTAAATACATGTCTGAAAGTAAATGATACCCATCAAATTTCAAAACAAATCTTTCTTATTTTCCTTCCTTCCTCCCTCCCTTCTTTCCTTCCCTTTCTTTCCCTTTTCTTCCTTCCTTTCTTTTTTTTTTTGTTTTTGTTTTTTGTTTTTGTTTTGAGACAGGGTGTCTCTGTGTAATGGTCCTGGCTGTTCTGGAACTTGCTTTGCAGACCAGGTTGGCCTTAAAAGAGACTCACCTGCCTATGCCTCCCAGGTACGTGCCCCTAGGCCAAGTCTCACAACAGATTTCTTTGAGGACTAATTTTTTAAAACATTGGTTTATGAAAACATTTCAAAACATTAAATTAAATGTTCATCATGTTGAATAGTTTGTAGATACACTAAGTTCTGTGTGCTGTACAAATTAAAGGCTTTATCCTTTCCCACAAGCGACGTTCAATATTCCAATTGTCTTAGCAAAAAATAATACCTCACAATTTAAACAGAAATTATAGTACTACAGTTTGCAGAATACCAATCTTTCTTTCTTCCTTCCCCTGCCCCTCCCATTTTCTTTCCTTTCCTTTCTTAGACTATGTTTCATATATTCCCCTATGTCCTTGAACTTCCTATTGTAGCTGAATATGACCTTAACTTTCTCATCTCTTGCTTTTATCTCCCTAATGAGTACTAGGATTAAAGGCATGAGCTACAGTGTCTGGGTTATGTGATGCTGGGGATTGAACCCGGGGTTTTCTCTGTGCTAAGAAGGTTCTGAGCGACATCTCCAGCCTCCACAAACTTTACTTGCAAAAAAAGACAGACCTGGCTGTTCAAAATGTAAGTTTTTTTTTGTGTCAAGTTGTAGCAATTGTTCTTGCTACTCAAAAAAGAAAAAAGAAAGAGAGAAAGAAAGGAAGGAAGGAAGGAAGGAAGGAAGAAATGACAATAATTCAGCAAAACTACCCTGAAAGTAATTATTCTAGATTTTGAACAACAGAGATTACACTGTTAGTAAACATTGAAGAACAAGCCCAAACACAGCCCCCTGAGCAGCAGGAGTAACAGATGACGGAGCCATCATGGCAGCCATGGAAAGTGGGTGTCAGAGTATGCCAGTCTATCTCAGCCGTAGCTGTCCATCACAGGCTGCAACAACTGCTGGCCTCAAACCCACATCAATGTGTTCATTCTTGAATATGCAGGTCACAGAGAAGTATTTAAGAGCATTTCCCTCCTCCACCTCAGGAGTGCCCTGGGCATCACAGTAATCCTTAGAAAACTGGGGACACAGATGCTCCAGATTTAGCTATAGCTCCCATTTAAATAGAATTTGAAGTTCATGTTTAAGCAGTAAGTCAAATATAATTTTGCATGGCAACAGGTGGATTTTATGTAAGACCTGCATTTAATGTTTATGTCCCATCCAGAAGAATGTAATTCTTTTTTTTTTTTTTTTT
>NW_022196896.1:50331255-50334373 GCF_008632895.1 Mastomys coucha
ACTCAGAAATCCTTCTGCCTCTGCCTCCCAAGTGCTGGGATTAAAGGCGTGCGCCACCACTGCCCGGCCAGAAGAATGTAATTCTTATTTTATTTATAATTTCTTGGTTACATAGGAAATGGGAAGTAAGGTCAACATCTAATTAGTAAGCAGTTCCAGCTTTGGTTTCTGTAGATGTGTCAAAAATACCCAACTTGATAGGGACTAATAAAATACACCCATTGATCATATTATAGTCTGAGCATTAATGTAAGGGGAAGTTCATCTGGACTTGTCTTTCAGTAGTTAATACCAAACTCACTACCCCTTATTTGTAATAATCCTCCGAGTTCATTTTCATGTACTGTAGGTACGAATAAGTACCAACTCTAATACTTCACAATTCCATATACTTCTTCAAAATTTTGTAGAGGCATACTCAACCCTATACAGAAGGCACAACAGGGTTAGGTTCCCAAATCACTGATGTGGCCCTTGTGCTTTATACCAAGAGTTTCTCTCATGGTCCATGTGGAATCTCATATAGGGATAATCTCCATCTCAGCACTGGTTTTTACTATTTCCCTGTAATCCTTGGTTTACTGTGCCTTAATAATAACCATATTCACTAGATTGTGCCCTGCATCACCAGAACTCATTTGTCCTGTCTAACATTAGCACTCTACCTGTTAGAGAATAACATCTCTCCATCTTTCTTCTGTGCATTTTAAATTAAATCATAAAGTCTAAGAAAAAAAATTGGTCCCAAACCTTTGAGGCAAATCTTATTAAAATTTGGCATATTCCACTCTAATCACATTTCTTCTGTATCAGCTTTCTGTCAAAGTCAATTTCTTAACAGATTGAAATTAAGCATCTCTGGCTGTCATGCAAGAGATTTATTCTGAGAGCTCCAGCTTTGCCTTATTGTTTTATGGTCTTTCCATCCTATGCTCTGGGTATACCAGATGACCCAGATCCACCAGGTGCTATATAGACATCGCCTATGGATACTCTTCAAGGTATGCTGTCCATACACCCAATTCATCATCTCTTTTTTTTTCCTTTCTTTCTTGGCTGGTGATTTCTGCATGTTTAAATTTCCAGTGGGAAGATTGTAAAGTGCATAGAGTACCAACAAGGGCAGGGAATACTCAAATGAGGCGACCTTCAGAATAAGCAGAATAAGGTTCAGTATGCGGGCAACTTGTGCCATTTGGAAAACTGTCACTGTAGTTTGCTCTCCAGTAGTTATTTTTATTTTCAGTTGTCCTAAGCAAACAGCATGGGGTGTGGAGAGAATCTGCTGCAAGTTCAGAACCTCAGATACAGATTTGCAGTGGCAAGCCCTTTAGGCACCTGCTACCCCTAGGAAATACACTGGGGATCCAAGGAATGGATTAGCCCTTTCTTCCTTTGCTGCTACACATACTTCTTGCTGGGTGTTTTTTGTCCTTGCATTGTGTAGTTTCTGGGTGAACCAAGGACCTAGCACATATCAGGTAAGTGCTCTACTGCAGTAACTATACCCTAAGTGTAATGATTACTATATCACATTGCTTTTGGTTGTTTAGAAGCCCTTTTACTTAATACATAGTGAACTCCATGACAGCAGGACTTCTTATCCATGAAGCAGATTTCCTGATATTATTGTTATGGTATCATCATCTATTGTGCTTGCCTATCTATCTGTCTGTCTGTCTATCTATCTACCTACATATGTACGTACGTATGTATGTATGTATGTATGTATGTATGTATGTATGTACGTATCTATCTATCCACCCATGTATCTGTCTATGTATCTATGTATCTATGTACTATCTATCTATCTATCTATCTATCTATCTATCATCTTCTTAATTACCTAACTACCCTCTATTTATTTACATTGATTAAGTAAAACCCATAACCCTGCTATGAGAGTAAATAACTTATATGCAGAGTTAGGAAACTATCTCACTGGATTTCTATAGAGTAAGACAGTGATGAGGAAGCATTTGCTACAACTGTGAATATATATCCATAAAATTTAAAGACTATAGGACTAAAAAAATTCCACTATTGAAAAAGATCTGAAAAAGAAGAGACATTATTTTATTAAGTCCAATTATTCTTAAATATACAGAATATATTACTTTCAAAATCAAATAACTTTTTGAGGTTTAAAAGAATAACTTTAGTTAAAGGTCTGACTTCAACATTTTGAACAGGTATTTATCTTTATATAAATGCATATATATGTCCAAAGAAGATACACCATACTTGGCAAATGTAAGCACAATGGAAAACTACAGATTCATGGAATTGGCTTTACTTACTGTATGTGTTGCCTATTTTATATTTTAGTGTTATAAACTTCTTAAGAAGAATAAAAAACTTAGAACTCAGGATAAAAAGCCCAGTACCTAAAACAATGAAATGAAGGAACACATTCAAACATAAGAGAAAATGCAGTTTATCTTTCTTTTCCCAAAAAAGAAATCTAGAATTTTCTGTAAATGCTCCTCTCAAATCTACAAAGGGATTTTTATATTAAGGAAAAAAGTATGATTAGTAGCTGACTAGACTTATTTTTTTAACTTGTTCTATAGTACTTTTCAGATTATGACTTCTATCCATAAAAAGAAATGCATTTTATATTGTGATCTAATAAACACACACACACACACACACACACACACACATACACAGATGCACACACACATTAATAAGACAAGATGACAGAATAAATATACATATGTAGTTCTGTTCTCTTTGAGAACTCACAAAGACACAGTGATGAGATAATTTAAAAAGATAATCTATAAAAAGAGAGAATTTGAGAAAAGGCAGCAGAAACATAACTTTGGAGGTGGGAAGCAGATGGACCAGCTAGGTAACTAAGTCGTTGACACCAGAAAGAAAACTCTGGATCAGCCAGCAATGGGATAAATGGAGGGGCCAAGATTTACACTTCAGATAACTCAAGGCTGTCAGGACTTGGCAGCACTGGGCTCTTCTAGATGCAAGAACAAATGGGAACTTGTTAAGATGAGAAAGACTGAATATAATCTGCACTACACTTGGCCTCACAGTCCTTTCTTACTCTGCGCTTGCCCGTGGATAGGATCAGCTGTTTTAAGTCTCTGCTTCTTTG
>NW_022196896.1:50334410-50342001 GCF_008632895.1 Mastomys coucha
CTTCATGGCGATGCTGGTTGGGCTTTAATCTGGAGCCCTGAGCTGAAATAAACCCCTGTCTACCTTACATTTCACGTGTCAGAATATTTTCAACATAGCAGCTGCAGATGAAACTAAAACACTGGTGTAGTGAAGACAGCATACACTGTATCCATTGTGTAGGGGTTTCGATAAGTAAGTGCTCTCTGGCAAAAAATAAGCTGAAGATACTAGTGTAAAGAACATGCTAGGGGCTGGAGAGATGGCTCAGTGGTTAAGAGCATGGACTGTTCCTCAAAGGTCCTGAATTCAATTCCCAGCAACCACATAGTGGCTCACAACCATCTGTAATGGGATCCAATGCCCTCTTCTGTTGTGTCTGAAGACAGCAAAAGTGTACTCACATAAAATAAATAAATAAATCTAAATAATAGAAAGATTAAAAAAAAAGAACATGCTAAATTTTGATACATTAAAATGATTGTATTAGAAGCATGGGAGGTTCTTGAGAAGGGAACAAAGCAGACACAGCTAAATTGTCATTGGCAAGAGGAAAATAATGCTTAGACTGACTGGGAGAACAGAGATAATGTAAGCATCATAAGAAACCTGTGGGTAGGGCAGGAGAGGTAAGAAAGAACTCCATCATATCTCCTTATAAAGGGCTCATGTTATTTGACTTTTTCTTTACCTTACTGCTTTATTTTACTTATTTCTAAGAATTTGAGAGATTGCACTGTGCTGATTCATTGCTCACAGCATAGTATTTTGGGGATATATCCACACAGTTAGGTGGTTAAGTCTGGCAAATTGTTAGACCACTGGGGATGACTCTGTAGACAGGAGTGGCCACACATTTCACCCCATCTTTTCCCAAGCTACCAATCTCCTACTATGCAATGGTCCTAACCTAGGATAGCACAGTAAGACTGCCTTCCAAAATCACTGCCTGCGTCTTGCCTAGTGCCTTCACTAATCTATTAAGCTTTGAGACCCTTCCCCTCTGAGTTCAGAGGCACCTTCCCTCTAAAGTTGGAACATGTAAGAATTTCCTTTAGTTCTGCAGGCTGCTGCTGGCTCTCTTATTCCATCTTCTCCTGTGTGTCACCAAAAATCAGATTGCCTAAAACCTAAAACCTGGAAAGAGTCTTTGTCATTCAAAATACAAGTATAATATCATTCTTTGGAGAGAGCACATAATGTCCAATTTTCCCATGGCTGGATATGTAGGCTGTTTTGATAATTGGCTATTTCGAATAATGTTGTAATAAATAGAGGAATCAGGTAACTTCTCACATACTGACTTCATTTTCCAGCTTTCTATTTTTAATTAGAAATATTTGTTGATTGATTGATTGATTGTGTTAGAATGCTTGCCCACTTGTGTGTGCATGCACCACCTGTATGGCTGGTACCCATGCAAAAAGGCATCAGATGCTCTTGCACTGGACTTACAGATGGCCTGGAGCTGCCACATGGATGCTGCAAAACTGGACCTGCGTTCTCTACAAGAACAGCGAGCGCTCCTAACTGCTAAGCCATCTCCCCACCCTCTATTTTTAATTTTTAAAGTAACTTTCATTCTGGTTTCCACAGTGGCTGTGATAATTTTTGTTCCCACCACAACACTGTGTGCTTTTCTTTGCTTGATCCTTGCTATCTTTTGTCCTTCTGATAACAGCCATGCCAACAGGAGAGAGGTGCTACCTGACAGTGGAGCTGAGTTGCATTTCATTGATTAGTAGTGATGCTATTTCTTACTGTGTTTGTTCTCAGGCTGGCTAATTAGCAACATTCAGAATTACTAATTTACACTAATGAGTGTAAGTACTAATTTACATGACCCTATTATGTAAGATGCTACTGCATTTGAGCACTTTCTTTTAAAGATCAAAGATGCCATTGGTGAATAATTCATGCATCCTCAGCACCTTAAATTATGTTAATTACGATATGAGTTTCTCTAAGATTCTCTATTGAAGATTGTCAATTAACTTTACAGGCTAGCCGAAATGCTGGCAAAATTTCGTGGACTAGTTCTTGACACTTAATTAAAGGAGCCTTTTTGCTTTGAGTGATGATATGAAGCACTAGAGAGTTTTCAAAAACAATTAATACAGTCTATATTGCTAAACCTGCTGAGCACAGCATTATAATAGCTTAGCCACTGGCAATAAGAGAAAAGGGAAAAACAGAAAAAGCATTTTTCTTTAACATTCTACTGTTTTTTATACTTTTTACACATCTTTAAAAATTATTTCAGGAACTGGAGAGATGGCTAAGCAGTTAAAAGTTAAGAGTGCTTATTGCTCTTCCGAAGACCAGAGTTTGGGTTCCTTTACCTATGTTGGGTGGCTTAACCCACCTGTAACTCTAGTTTTAGGGCATCCAATGTCCTTTTTAAGCCTCTTCAGGTACTAACTGCCTGTGCATGCATACACAAACAAACAAATATAAATCTTTAATAAAAGCAAATACTATTGAAACTTAAGCCAAGCCTGGAGTTCCATTAAGAAGTTGAAACCCCTCTGATTCCTATCTACTGTACCTTTGGCACTCAGTGACCCAGTTAGGACAGTTTTAATAATACAGCCTTTGTCTCAGGGTAGGTTGCATTTGTCTGTGGTCCCCAAAGACAGTTTTTAATCAATAGGTTTAGTTAATTGGATCCTAAACTAATACTTAATCAGTTACTTGCTCATAATCTGTTGATTAGTCACTCATTTAAACTAAATATTTTCTTTCTGATTACATTTACTGAGTTATTATTTTTGAGACATCTCATATAGCTTAGGCTCAGCTTGAACTCCATACTTATCAAAGGATTGCAATTGAATTTCTGTTTCTTCTTCTTCTTTTTCCTCCTCCTCCTTCTTCTTCTTCTTCTTCTTCTTCTTCTTCTTCTTCTGAAACAGGGTTTCTCTGTATATCCCTGGCTGTCCTAGAACTTACTCTGTAGATCAGGCTGGCCTTGAACTCAGAAATCCACCTGCTTCTGCCTCCCAAGTGTTGGGATTAAAGGCATGCATCACTACAGCCCAGCTGACCTTGAACTTCTGATTCTCCTGCCTCTACCTCCTGAGTGCTAAGATTGAAATCATGCAATACCACACTTGGTTTATGCTATGCTGGGGAACTGAACCTGTAGGTCATGCTTTCTTGGTAAGTGTTCTACCAATTGAGCTGCATTCTCAGCCACCAAATAAAGATTTCTAAGTAGCTGTTATGTGCTATGCATTGTGTTGTCAAATTGTAAGTCAAGGTCTCTCTCCCAGAGCAATTATCTATGTCATCTTTAATAAAGTCAGTGGTTCCTGAGATGTAGTCATGGCATGTGATATAATAAGGACAATTCCATTCTTTCTGTCTTCCTATAAATTATTCAGTGTGAGGACCTTAAACTTTCCATTTCCCTTGACAGGAACTTCATCAAGTACTAGAAGAAGGAAAAAGGAAGACATTCAAATTAATAATACTAAAACTTTAATTCTTCAACATCAATGCAGAAATTGGTACTAGGCAATTATTAAGTAATGACTATTCAATTTTTGAGGACTTATACTGTGCTTGGCATTGATCAATAATTTTTCATATATTATATTTTATTATTATTCATACGACCCTATTAAACTTGTATGATGCCTGGATCCTTAGAGTAAGAAAGAAAGATGGAGAGGAGAGAAAGGGAAGGAGGGAAAAAGAGAGGGAGGGAGGGAGAGAGAGAGAGAGAATGAACACAGAGTGAGTTTGTCAATTGTCTCATGTTATTTAATCTAGCTAGGGTACTAGGATTAAAGAGAGTTTTATTTGGCTCCAAAGTCATGACCCTACCTTGTATGAAATTAATTAAGTTTTCATAAAAAAATTCTTAGAACTCACCTTCACCATCCTCTTCTCTATGTATTTCCAATTAAAAGCAAAAGCATAAATCTTATAGCTTCTGAAACATTTTTTTTGTTCACACATACAAAGATCAGTTTTTACAGATCTTTTTTTAAATCATCTTCTAGCAGATAAACAAAGAATTTATAACAAAGGCATGTCGAATTTCTAGAGTAGAAAGACTGTGTCCAATAGAATAAATACTGAGGCAATCCTGGCCAAGTCAAGTGACATTCAGATCTCAGGGACAGTGACTCAGGTATTCCCCTCACAGGGTCACATAACCAAACAAAGTCAGATTAGGAGAAGCATTATTCTTTCATAGGTAAACATCCTGGGATGCGACTGAATTAAAGGCAAGGCAATTTAGAAGACCTTATTTCATCCCATCTCTAAAGAGATGTGGTTTGTTTCCTTTGAACCATATTTATTGATTCCCAACCTTAATAAAAGACATTGGGCTTTATAATGGTCAGGCAAACTACAGATTACAAATCTATAGTATTCTCTCCTATCAAATACACTGGCAAACTCTAAAAGTGGACATACACACAGTGATCACTCAGACATAATTTTCTTCTTAAGAACCTCTTGCTTCTATGTGACCCAGCCTACCTAGTGGAAGGTGAGAGAGCCTGTGGGTCAGAGGTGAGTAATCTCAGTCAAGGCTTCCTTTCAGCCTTCAGCCAACCCAGCAGGGTCTTTGCAGACTATGAATCCAAGATCTGAAGAACTTCCTAACAGAATCACAGGCTAAATAAATGGCTGCTGCTTTCAATCACTAATCTGAGAGAGGTTACTTATGCAAGGTAGACAACGGATGCAGAAGTAAGGAGATACCCACTCAGGACATTTTTTTTTTAACCCAAATACAAAAGAGAGCAATACAAGTTTGAAATACTCTTGGTCATTGGAAGTCACCAAGTCCAGCAGAGTGATGTGGCATACTGATTGCAGTTGGTCTGGATTAATAAAGGATGTAACTTTCTCATGAGTGGGGTTTTAATGGTTTTAGGTGTAAATGGTGATTTGTAACTGGGGGACAATGATCCCCCAAGGCCTCGTAATCTTTGCAGTATATGAACAGTGGTTTGGCACAGTACATGCAATGGAGGAGAGCTCTGTAGGGAAGAAAGATCTGTGAAGGCTGGATGTTGTAAGTAAAATAAAGGGAATTTGGGGCAATGTAAGAAAGTACCAGGCTGCCGGAGACCACATAAAGCAGGGGCCAAGTAGCTTGTCTTCTTTCTCTGCCAGCCATCCTTGGCAGATAAAGGATCCTGGACTCTATCTAACCTTTTTTTCTTTTTTTTCCTTCCTTACCAAGTAGAACACACCATGAACACTATTAAATATAATTTTAAAATTGTGTCATATTGGTTTCTTTTTGTGCAGCAGGCAACTAAGTGTGCCTTTGAAGAAAATAATTGAGATATACAGATGAAAAAAAAAGAAGAAAAAAATCTCCATGAGCAGAAAAGTACTACTCCTAAATACGGGCTAAATTCTGTGATTTGGGTAATGGTTAAGTTTGTGCTTATTTTATGCAAATTTCAGGGGTGGCATGGGTTATTTTTTAAAAAGTAAGGTATCTGAGAGAGAAGAAGATGCTTTTGGCCATCCCTGTGTAAATCAGTACTATAGCTGAGGAGTAAAATTTACCAATGTCACCTGTTTTTCACAGCCCCTCATTCTGAAACCCAGGAAAATGCTAGCCCTGAGAAGTGCCTCTCAAATACCTCTCTTGGATTGGGATCTACCAAGTGAAGGCTTATTTAAATTTGTGATGACCCAGTGTGTGCACATGTGTAATCTTCACGGTGATACATGGGGCAGTTCAGATAATTCTTAGAACATGAGGAATCATCTCTGGTCCTGGAGGAAAACTGGAAACACTATGACTGTTGAGAGGTGAGGGGTGAGGGTGGGGTTGTGGGTGGTGGTGGGGGGAGGAAGTATCAGAGGAACATGAAGCCCAGGCAATGATAATTTATCTCTAGCATCCCTTAGCCAATACTTCCTTCCCTCCTCTGCTCCTCAGATTGGCTAATGGGCAAGGATGTTACTTCCCACCAGGATAGCAGAGCAGGTTTTAGAAACTCAGGCTTAGAACATTTCTTAGAGGATGTCTGATTGATCTCCTTTGGGGTCCAGAAGTCCCCTGCTGCAGATCTTCCAAGCCTGGCTTGAATTCATCCAATTGAGGCATCCACTCTATTGGTATGGAACGCTTAGACAGCTGGGGTTAGGCTTTTATTATATTGAACTAAAAATTGTATTTCTTATCTCTTGGCTCTGATTCCACTCTTTGAAGTGACCAAGAATATGTCTGACATCTCGTGATAGGGTTGAAAAGGGGGCTATGCATTGCACCAGGAAGTGTGCTAGCCTGCATGTCAGAAACTTTGGCTGGCAAATGACAAGCTGATTTACTTTCCTCATTTTATTTTATTTATTGTCTGGTCCACTAATAGTATGATAAAGTTTTTGATAATATCACTTCTGAATAGTTGTGTTAAATAGAATATAATTCAGTAGCTATATAATCAAGGTGTGATTTAATACACAGACAAACATATATATATATATATATATAATGTAAATATAAAGATATAAAAATGTAAAAATATAAAGGGTATGATGAGACCCTTGATTATACTAAATGTCACAAACCCAAATACTCTCAAAAACAAGTAGTTAATGGAAATATTGTAATGTCAAAGAGAACTAGATAGTAAAGGTTCATGACAAAGACAAAAGGTAATGGTAAAACTATATAGCTTGAGATAAAACAGACTGCAAGAAATCCATGATATCTAACCTTTTATATAGTTACTAATAGCCTTCAACTTCTGGTGTTTCTCTCTTGTTTGGCCTGTGTGATCATTAACATATGGCAGGAAAGGTACCTGTCACCTGAGGTTAGTTTTAAAACACTGTAGATTCTGACTGTCTATGATAATTTGTATATGCTTGGCTCAGGGAGTGGCACTATTAGGAGGTGTGGCCATGTTGTCCTTATAAGAGTTGCCTTGGTCATGGTGTCTGTTCATAGCAGTAAAACCCTAACATAAGACAACAGGCATATTCTGTCTTGTGGACAGACACTCAACCTATGGATTGGACAATGTGGCACACAATTAAATGAACTTGGAATCTCTTTTATTTTCAGCCTTGAAATGACAGCATCTCACGATAGAAAACACTGACACAACAGTCAAGGAAAAATGCAAAAAGCAAAAAGCTCCTAACTCAAAACATCCAGGAAATCCAGGGCACAGTAAGAAGACCAAACCTAAGGATAATAGGCATAGAAGAGAGTGAAGACTCCCAAGGTAAATATCTTCGACAAAATTATAGAAGAAAACTTCCCTAAACTAAAGAAAAAGATGCCCATGAACGTGCAAGAAGCCTACAGAACTCCAAATAGACTGGACCAGAAAAGAAATTCCTCTCGTCACATAGTAATCTAAACACCAAATGCACTAAACAAAGAATTTTAAAAGCAGTAAGGAAAAAGGGCAAGTAACATATAAAGGCAGGCCTATCAGAATTACGGCAGATTTCTCACCAGAGACTATGAAAGCTAGAAGATCCTGGGCAGATGTCATGCAGACCCTACAAGAACACAAATGCCAGCCCAGGCTACTAAACCCATCAAGACACTCAATTACCATAGATGGAGAAAACAAGATATTCCATGACAAAACAAAATTTACACAATATCTTT
>NW_022196896.1:50343592-50348589 GCF_008632895.1 Mastomys coucha
TTATAAATTTTAAAGAATATGACAAAAAAGGTATTGTAGGTATTGAAGGGGGGGTCTCTGGGAGGAGTCTGGGTATAAAAGGGAAACAAGAATATGATTTAATTCTATTTACTTAAAATATGTTTTTAAATGTTAACAAATTCAGATAAATTGAAATCATGTATCTTTTCTCATCATAATGCAATAAAACTTAAATCAATTAAAAAAAAAGAAATGACAGCATCTTTTGCTAGGTACTAGATTGTAACCTCATTAGAGTATGAGCAACAACAGCCAGCTAGGATGCTCCTGAGTTAACAACTATAGAATATGTGAACATTGTGTGTGTGTGTGTGTGTGTGTGTGTGTGTGTGTGTGTGTGTCTTAAAGCACTACATTAGGAATTTGCTGCAACGGGTAAGTGACATCTTTTCTAAGTATATAAATATCTATGAGTATATAAACAATTAAAGATTTGGAGGCTAAGAATTTAAGAGAGCAAAAGAATGCATGTGAAGGGTTGGAGGAAAGAAAGGGAAGGACACAATGATGTAATTATATTTTAATTTAAAAAAGGTGAAGTCTTTGGGAGGTGAATAGACCTTCAGGAGACAGTCCTCATGAGTGGAATTAAGGTTTTTATCAAACAAACCTAGGAGGTTGCTTGCCCTTTTGTCATGGGGAAGTGCGGTCTTATCACCATGGCAACATGATGAATTTAGTTTTTTTGCCTCCAGAACAGTGAGAAATAAATATTTATTACCTATAAACTATCTAGTATGATGGTTATAGTATACAAACTATTTAAGATACAACCCTTCTAAGTAATACAGTGCTATTACTTGGAGTCTGTAGCCAGAGACACTGGACCAGATCTTAGGAGGCAAAAGCAGTGTAGGAGACACAGAAGAAGAACAGGGAATGTGCATGAATAAAGAACACAGGCAAGAGAAAAAAAAAAGACACCTAACGAACAAGATTGAAACATTGTATCCAGGAAGTAGTTATGACTAATAACAATGAAGGACTGAAAGTGTCTCTTAGAAGCCTGACTATTTTTTGTAGATGTCTTCATAGTTAGAATAACAGTTAAGCTGAATAGGAAATAGAAAGAAATGAGGAGTATAAATTTCCAGACTTTAGATCTGTTCACTCTAGCAACATCCTTTTGTTTTTGTTATTAATGCAAACCCCCAGCTTTTGTTACAGTGTTTACAGGCATGTATAAAATCCTCAGTCAGAATCACAAGCTAGACATGCATAACAACTAGCTTTGTAGAAGTCCTATTAGAAGGTTTGTGTAAAAATAATTATTTCAGAGCTGGGTACGGTGGTCTATGCCATTAATCAGAGAGGCAGGCCAAGCTCTGTGAGTTCAGAGCCAGCCTGGTCTACATAATGAGCTCCAGGGAAGCCAGAGTTACATATTAACAGATGCTTTAAAACATCAAGAAATAAGTTTATCACAATGCAGAACTATAGTCAGTTAATTCCACATAGTGCCAAGCATTACCATCTGCAGTGGAATATTATAGTCAAGGTCAGCACGAAGCTGGGTCATCATCATGGAAAGTCATGGGTAATATAACCTACATTGAAGTAGTTGGCATTTTGTGGAAACACCAAAATGTCAGCTGGGAAGTCTGAGAAAAACACAAGCAAAAGAAGGTGCTACTGGAAAACTCGTGTAAAAAGCAGAGTGACCTTGAAGCCCATGTGTATGAAGTAGATGCAGGTAAAATGATAAGACTGTGTGATTTCTACTGCTTGGAAGAAAGTTCTCTCTGAGTTATACAGGGGGGTATAGCTTGAGGATGTAGTAATTGTTACAATCATGGCGTCAAAAAGGCTTCCTGTCATCAGTGTCCTCAGTGATTGCAAATCACTATCTCCCAGAAGCTTTGTGGTTGACTGGTGAATCCTGGACCCAGACTGAGGTTAAAGAAGAGATAAAGAGAGATTTGAGGGTTTTGGCACTTTGCCTTGGATGTGTGTACTGCTGTGCTTGGGTCTTTCATTGCAAGGTCCTGGGCATGCTAGGTAAATGCTCACAACCGAGATAGACCTCTGTACCTTTCAGGTATAATCCAGTCAATCCTAATCTGTAATGTCAAAAGAAAGAATTACTAAGGGAAGCAAGCCTGAAGAGTGGGGTTTCCCAGGGTTCCTTCTGGGGTGGAGCGGAAATCATCTGAGTCAGCTTCCCAGTGGTGATGGAGATAGGAAATATATACTGGCTACATATGAGGAGGGTGCACAGTTGCCATTCTTATTATTTATCTAACTCATTTCTAGTGTTTTGAGATAGGACCTTGCTGTATATCTCATGCTGGTTTCTGATTGGCAATCTTCCTGCATCTCTGTCTCCAGTATACAGATTACAAGTGCATTGGTGCCTCTCCTCTAACTTACGTTTTTCTAGGTTCTCCCTTACCTACTTCACTCCTTTCAAATTCAAGGAGTTAGGAAAGTTTAGGTTTTCTGTCTCATAGAAAGCCCCTAACAGAAGATAACAGGAGGGAAGCCCTCCTCACTTCTGTGAGGCTCTTACATTAAACCAAATGTTTGACATTATCTGGCTCTTGCATTAAACCAAAGCCAAAGTCAGGGTAAACACTACTCCATGACAGAGATGTCCTCACTGCTGCCCTATTTATGAGAGTTAGGCAATAAAATTAGCTCACATGTCCACCAACTGATGAATGGATAGTGGAAACTCAGTACATACACATAGTGGTAGTTTATGCATGTATACAAAGAGTGAAATTGTAAAATTTGCAAAGGAATAGTGTGGTGGTTAGAATACACTTGGTCTAGGGAGTGGCATTATTGGAGGTGTGCCCTTGTTGGAGTAGGTGTGGCCTTGTTGGGGTAGGTGTAGCCTTTTTGGAAGAAGTGTGTCACTGTGGGGGTGGGGCTTTGAGAGCTTCCTCCTAGCTGCCTGAGGATTCTAGTCTTTTCCTAGGGGCCTTCAGATGAAGGTTTAGTACCTAAATCCTGTAGCATCATGCCTGCCTGGATGCTGTCATGTTCCCACCTTGATGATAATGGATTGACTCTCTCAACCTGTAAGTCAGCCCTAATACATGTCCTTTTAAGGTTGCCTTGGTCATGGTGTCTGTTCACAGCAACAAAACCCTAAGACAGATTGATAAAATTGGAAAAGATATTGAATGAGGTAATTCTGGGCCAGAGAGACAAACACTATTCTCTCTCATATGTGGGTCCTAGCTTCAGTGGTTTAGATTTCTGCATTTTAAGCTGAGGGACTGTTTGTGGAGGCAGGAAAGCAGGAAAGGAGTCAAGGGATAGGGAATGCATTCAGAGGGGAAGATCATAAAAGACAAGTAGAGGGTAGGGAATGATAGGTGTGAAAAACTGTAAATAAAGACAGATCCAGAGAATGGGGAAAGGGTGGGAGTGGAACAGAGGGATAACAAGAACAAAGAATGTATGAAGGGGCCATATGGAAGCCTCCTACTTTATATGCTAACTAAAAAAGTAGTATAAAAAATGAGCTTTGAACAAAAGTACACTACATGGGTGGAAAACATTGCTTCCAAAATTCATGAGTTTCTAAACTAAAAAGCTCAATGTCAAGTTAAGGACACCTTTTTATGAGTTGTTGGCTAGACATGTCCCAGAACCTCTCAAAACAATACAGGCTATTGCCAATGATTGCTCTTAACTGCCTTCCAGAATTAAATGGTAAGATTCTACTGCTGAAGACACCACATGCTTCGGTTAGAGGACAGAGAAATCAAGCTGGAAGCTCCCATCCTGCTGGCTGGGGTTCCCAGCTGGAAGCTGCTATGTAGGCTGCTGGAGGAGAAAATTCATCATCAGTTTCCAGGCTCGGGATGCTTACAGGGGCCATCACTTTTTTCTTTTTGGTATTGGTGGCAAACGAAGGTTGTTGGTGGTAACTAATTGCTTTCTGATTGAAAGAAATTGTGTTGGAACCGACTACTGTTGTTTTGACTAATGACATTCTATAAAAAATATCTTCTAAATATTTATGTTTATAACCTAGACCAGAGCTTTTTTGATGAATCGAGTTTATTGGGGTTTCATAGTTCTTATAGGACTATGAGTGAAGGGTCACAGATTAGGAGCAGGGATGAGTCAAAAGAGAGTAGCATCACTAAGAGGCCTCCCAGTGACTCATGAGAGCTACGACTCCGGAGCCCTGTTCTTCACTTGCAAGCAGCTCCACAGTTCAGAGACTCTTTTCCTAACCAGTCCTTACAGCTTAAATAACCATGAAGAAAGAGGGGCCTTGTGCTCTGGTAAGTTTCAGGGACTTCCTGAGGCTTCTGAGTTGTTTGTTCCCTTTAGATCTTGAGTCTTAGGAAGCATCCCTTAGAACTTCCCTTAGAGTCTTAAGGAATTTCCCTCCAGGATGAAATGCTTCAATTCTGAGGAAATTGCTATACGATAGTCGGGTGTCCTGGGGTGAGACTGCTTGGGACCAAGCTCACATACTTGCCAGCAGCTTTGTACCATCTGTGTGCCCTAGGTTCCACATATGTAGGATGATGTCTGTCACATAAGACTGACACATGGTAAACACTCAACATCAGCGATGAGGTACTTCTACTCTCTCTCCAATTCTCCTTTTTGGCCATTAGCCTTTCTTTCTTTCTTTTTTTTTTTTAAACTTTTATTGGATTATGATGAGAAAAGTTACATGATTTCAATTTATCTGAATTTGTTAACATTTAAAAACATATTTCAATTAAATATAATTGAATCACATTCTTGTTCCCTTTTGTACCATTGCTCCTCACAGAGACCCCCCTTCAATACCTACAATATCTTTTTTGTCATATTCCTTAAAATTTATAAAATATTATAACAATAAAAATAAGTATTATAAAAGTTGCTTGATATAAAACAACAATCAATTTAACAGTCTTATGTAGGTGCTCATCTACAGCAATACATTGAGAAAATACATTTTTCTCAATATAAATTTTAAATAGCTCCAAACATATTAACTGTATACTTAAAAATAA
>NW_022196896.1:50349936-50360301 GCF_008632895.1 Mastomys coucha
AGATATTTACTGGCCCATTACATTGGGAGTCTTCACTCTCTTCTATACCTATTATCCTTAGGTTTGTAGACCAGAGCTTTTAACCTTGGGCAGAGATGTTTTCTGTCAGCCCCTCCCCACTCTTCTTTTTTCTCTCTCAGCATAAAAGTTAATCCAGAGACTTACAAGCTGGTCAATGTACTGAGAATACGTGACTGATATGAGTTCATATGTAAATAGGACACCCATATCATCTTCTTCAAGACCCAGGGAACGCTGCAGTGGAAGAACTGGATAGAACCTAAGAGATAGATGATGGGAAGGGAGCAATGCTGGGAAAACCACCATCTACATGTGACATAGCCACTGAAGTCATGAACGCAGAGCACCTATACGTATCTACATAGGTTCTGTACTTGACTGGGCTCTTCAACCTTCTACCATGGACAGGAGGACCAAAGAGTCCTCATCCCTTCCTGAGGAATTACTGACAACTAATGATTGCCATGGGGAGAGGGTGTCATTCTCTTCAGTTTTGTCCACCTCTGAGTTGCCCAATCTCAAGCAAATTAACCCCTAGATATGCCATGCAAGCGGTTTTAAATATATTTTACTAGCTCATATTTTATATATTTCTATTTGTATGGCTCAAAATATATTTATATGGCTCAAAAGATCACAAAAGTAACAAACGGACTAATGGGGCAGAAGAAAGTGTTCAGAGGGAGAAGGAAGGGGCTAAACAGTGTAATGGGGGTACATGTAATTGTAACATATTGTATATATATATATATATATATATATATACATATGTATATATATATATATGGCATATCTAAAACTTAAGAGGACTAGTCATGGAGATGAACAAAATATACATGGTTAGAATACATAGGATAAAATCATTTTTTATCACCTGAAATTAAAAATATTTTCTTGACTAAATCAGGCATTGTTGCTTTTCCAATATCTAATCCTTGGACCCTAAGTTTCAAATCAAATGGATCCAGGTATCTCCCCTCATACTTGATCATACATTTTAGGAAAGTCTGATCTCAAATCAAGGTCCTGACTCATGGCTACCAATAATGGTCCTACTCTCCTGAATATTAAACATTGTAGATGTGAATGGATAAGTTACAGTTCTTTCTTGAAGAAATACAGATATAAGGTGGTCATTTGTTGCTGTCTTTAGAAATCCTACAAACTGCTTGGAATTCCTTTGTCTATTTTGCTTCTACCCTGAAGAAGAAGTGAATGTATCTATGGACAGAATCATATGAGAGGTCATGATTCAGCCACAGGGTGGGAGAGAGTCACAGGAATCAGTCATAGTGATGGTGAGGGCTAGGCATTGGTATTGCAACATATTCAGATGAAAGGATTCAAAACTAAGGCTTCGATGTGTACCGAGGGTTGTAGCCTTACTCTCAGTGACAAAGCCGGATCCACCACTGAAGAAAACTGTGCACTCTGAAATCTTTGATCAGTAAAAACTAATCTCTGTCTCACCTATTTACTATGGATTTACCCGTCAATGGGTGTGAGAATTGTGAAACTCCATCTAAATACTTGGCATCCACAGTCTTGGTCTTCAAGTAGAGATTTCAATGCTGTATAGGTTTTGAAACCATGGAGACAGATCTGTCTATATGGTTCTCAATGTTGTTGTTTGCCTTCCCTTCCTAAGAAAAATCACCAACCACTCAGGGTGTATGAACGTGAGAGTCTTGAAAGCATAAAAGGAGCTATGCTTCTTTGGGGGCTTGGGAGCATCAAAGAGAGCATAAACAATCACCTGGAAAAAGTAAGGAAGAGGATCCAGGATGTGGAAGAGGGATCTAATAAAGATAGAGAAACACCAGAAAATTAAATGAAAACTTCTGGAGCAAATGTCTCAACAAGTTGAATAACTCAATAGAAAGGCTCAGTCAACAGCTAAAAGAGTCCACAAGCTGCAAAGGTAAATGCAGCCAGCAGAGGCTCCTGTTACACAAGAGGGGAAGCTTCCAAAGAAAAGAGTTCTGGCAGACATATGACACTTGACTGTTGATTCAGCAGCAGCTTTAATAGACCGCCTTCACGGAGCCTCTGGGGACTTGTTTTTGGAAGTCAGCCCTGGACGTCAGCTTCATAGATCATTAAAATACATTATATTAACAAAACAAATCCAAACAAGGACTCAGTACTAACAGGGATATGAGAACTATGAAAAATCAAGGCAATACAACTTGCTCAAAAAAATCAGCAGTACTACTATAATGGATTCCAATGGAAGTGAAGTAGATAAAATCCCAAAGAATTCAAAAAGTATGATTATAATGCTGCTCAATCTAATCAAATGGATTTGAATAAACTCTTAAATTAATTCAAAGGTTGCATAAATAAACAGTTGAATAAAATAGAAGATACTTTCTTTCACAAGAAGGATTGATTAAAGAGGTAGAAACACTGAAAAAATTACACAAAAACTTTTGGAGCAAATATCTCAACAAGGTGAACAACTCAGGAGAAAGCTTCATCAATAGAGTAGATGAAACAGAGAATATAATAGCATGGTGTGAAGATAAGGTAGATGAACTAGAAAAGTCATGTAACACTAAAGAAAGAAACAAAATGTGGGTAGCACAGGTAAGATTCTGGGACATCATTAAAAGTCAAGGCTTATCGAGCATGAACCATGAAGAAGTATAAGTTAAAGGTATATAAAACATATTCAGCAATATGGAGGAAATTGTCTCAAACTTTGCTAAAGAGAAAGTTGTCCAGGACCTAGAAGGCATTTAGAATATCAAACAGATGAAAGAAAGAAAAGATGCTTCTCACACCATATTATATTTAAAACACTATTATATTTATATACTTTATATATTAAATATACTATATTCATACATTATACTTATATATAATATTGTATTCATATATTATATTTATATTTTATATATTAAATATAACATATTACTTATCAAATATAATACATTATATTTAAAGCACCAAATACACAGAGGAAAGACAACTGAAGCTATAAAAGAATGCCTAATTCATATGACATAAATACATCACATTAATAGCAGGTGTCTTAGTAGGAAGTCTAAAATCTGTGAGGACATAGAATGGTATATCAAGCCTTGAAAGAAAACAACTGATAATCCAGATTATCATATCTAGAAAAACTGTCCTTAAAGGAAAAATAGCTTTCCATGGTGAACACAAAGTATGTGAATTCATGATCTACTGATGGCAGCATCACAGAAGGGAGCAAGAGGACATAAAAACTAAAACCGTATATGCCCTGGGTATTAGCACAACCAATTTTATAAAGCAAACACTACTGGGCATAAAGGCACGAATCTTCAACAAATTCATAATGGAGGACACGGATATTGTAGTCTGATTCATAGGTAATTGGGATTTAAAATATCAACAAAGAGAATATTCTCCACAAAAGAGTCCCTAATAGGTTATTCAATCCCAAGTGGTCAGCACTAAGTCCATACACATATGAACAATGCTAAATAGACTCAGCATTCAGTAGGTTGTATTTACACACACACACACACACACACAGACCAGTAATAAAAATGAAGGTCATGAATTTTAGAGGAGATGGGGTATGTGCAGGGAGAGTTGGAGATGAAAAGAAGAAACCTGGGAAAGCATCATGTAATTATAGCACTTATGCATTAAGTTATCAACAACAACAACAACAACAGTAATAACAGTAACAACAACAAATGATTATCAGTTAAATTGACTCTATAGATCACAGGGCATGTACAGGGCATTTGCATCTACAGAATAGTCTATATAGAAGAATAGACATTTTCTTAGTAGCTTCTAGAACCTTCACCAGTATAGATGGTACGCTACCTTTCTTTGATTTAATGCCAAAAAGTAAGTCTTTTTTTTTTAATTTCTTTTTTTTTTTTTTTAGATTTATTTATTTTATTTACATGAGTACACTATAGCGGTCTTAAGACACACCAGAAGAGGGCATCAGATCCCTTTACAGATGGTTGTGAGCCACCATGTGGTTGCTGGGAATTGAACTCAGGACCTCTGGAAGAGCAGTCAGTGCTCTTAACTCCCAATCTATCTCTCCAGTCTCTGAAAGCAAGTCTTACAAACAATAAAATGAGTAACAAAAAGTTGTGTATTCTATTTCATCACAAGAGGAGATCTAGTAATTAACTGCAAGGGAAAGAGCAGAAAATAGAAGTTAAAGATGTTGAACAATATGTTGATATTTAGTAGACCATCAAATAAGTTAGGAGGAATAAGTTATTCCACGTAAAATCCTGGAATCACAATAAGAAAACGCAATATTTCAGAATCTGTACAATGAAAATGGCCCTGAGTGGGAAAATTATAGCTTCAAGCATGTTTAAAAAAAACCCAGAGAGATCTTAAACAGAGAACCTAATATGTATTTCAAGGACGTTCAAAAACAACACCAAATTGAATTCCAGATTAGCAGAAAAAGAAGTAATAAGAGTCAGGTCAGGCTGCACCCTCCCTCCCCGTCCTAACTACAGCAAACAGCAAGCGATGCTAAGAGCATTAAAAATGCTGCATCCTTGAGAAATAGCTAGAAGGGCAAGTGTTTTCCAGAAAAGGCTACTACTGTTCATCTCACAGGATAAAAATGGTTGTGGTGGAAAGCTCATCGGTGAACAGAAAGTACAGCAGGGAGCCTTGCTGACTGCCTCAACTTCCCTGTTTGCTTTTCTGTTGGTAAGCCCTGGATTTATTAAAGTTATTTTTGGTTGTTCTCTCAGTCAGGCTACCCCAGTCATCTCTGCTCAGTGCTGTAAACTAACCTGAAAATATATCACTATCTATTTACTGTTCCTATCTACTACTTGCTGCTTGTTTTTCTCCCCGCCCCTTTTGTTTGCTATGTAATAAACCCATCCATTTGAAACTGCAAGCACAGGTATTGTAGATCAGTCTCCGTACAGAACACATATTTTTCTCTCATGTGCATAGTGTAGATTTAATGATACAGATATATGAACCCAGAAGCAGAACTATTTGGGAAAATGAAGGAGATTAGTGGCGGTTGAAGGTGACAGGGAATGTATAGAAGTTAAACAAATTACATGCTCTACTTGAATGGAAATTTCTTTCTTTGCTTTAAACAATTATATATTTAGCTGGGTGTTGTAGCATATGTCTTTAATCCCAGCACAAAGGAAAACAGAGGCAGGTGGATCTCTATGAGTTCAAGGCAAGCCTGATGCACATAATGAGTTCCAGGTAAGGTAGGCCACGAGATGGTGAGACTTTATCTCGAAATCTTAATTAATTAACAAATCAATTAATAATTAAATGTGTATGTGTCTAAGTATATGCGTATATACTATATAAATACAGTGCACAAAGCTTGAAGAGGGGCTCAGATCCTCTGGGACTAGAGTTAGAGATGGTTTGAGCCACTGTGTGGATACTGGGAACAGAACCTGGGTCTTCTGCAAGTGCTTTTAACCAATAAGCCTTTTCTCCAGGTCACCTTTCCTTCCCTTCCTCTGTTTTTTGAGGTAGAGTCTCTGGATCTCATGTAGTCTAGCCTGGTCTCTAACATACTGCATAGCGGCTAGCCTTGAAAATCTGACTGCCCTGTTTTGGTCACAGAAGAGTACCACTGTACCAGTGAATGAGAGTTTCTTGCACAATGCATCACTTTGTGAAACAGAGTTACACAAAAGAAACACTTTTAAAAAAAGAAAGGTACCCATTTTCTTATTCCAAACTCCTTTATAATGGTCTTGTAATATAAATCACATTATCTTTTAAAGTGTTCTGATATGCTTGATTTGTGCCTATAACCAAATGTACACATGATGGTACATTAGCTGGGGAGAGATAGGATCATGAAGAGAAGAGAGGAGAGGTATCAGTCATGGCAGGAACAAAGAGGCAATACTCAAGGGAGTGCAACGCTTAGAAGGTATTCAACGCTTGACTCCACTCAAGCCATCCTTTCTTTTTCCCTGCATCTAGAGAATGTTAGTGTTTCACAAACATCTGGTGATGGTTAAGTGCCATCCCCACTGGCAGTCAGCAGTGTGCTTGAGTATTGCACAGCAGGATAGAATTTTATATTTTCTTCTTAAGGAGAGGCAGTGCTGAGCACGTTGAAACATGTGTGCTGGCTCATGTTTGTGGCAGCTAGGACTTTGAGGAAGAGGATAGGACGGTGACAAGGAAACATGACTTGATGGCAAGGGTAATCTGGACCAGAGGAAAATAGAAGAATGAAAGCAAGGGCCAGCTAAGAGTGGAAGCAGAAAAGGATTGCAAGGTGTACAAGGGAAAATTAGCATCTCTACCTGGAGCCCACCTTAGCCATGTTTGTACAGGAAAACTGTGACCTTAGGTTGCCTGGTTGCGTGCTACAGTGCTGTGCCGTATACATGTTAGATCTCGGGCTAGTTATTTGTTTTTAAGCCTCCATTTTCTCATTGAAGAAACGGCGACAATGTTAACCACTTCATAACACAGGGATGCTACCCATTTGTAGAGATAAAGTAGTTAGAACAATATATGTCCCAGAAGGTTTGACAGGACTTGCCTCTATCATTGTAATCTTATGTTCTCATGATAAAGATATAATTTCCATGGCTACCTCAGCTCTAAAATTATATGGAGGTTCAAATGCTATTAACCTATTAAACTGGGGACACTTCAAATTATTTTTAGGCATGCATAGATTAAAAGATACCATTCAAGTCATCGGGATTAAAATATATTTACTACAATAATATATAGTAAATATCCTTAGAATTGATTTTTTCTTCTGCCATTTGTACATTTCTAGCTTCAATATTTGCCAGCTACTTGTCACTTCCTTTCCTTTCTTTTTCTTTTTTTTTCTTTTCTTTTGAGACAGGGTTTCTCTGGGTAGCCCTGGCTGTCCTGGAAATCCCTCTGTAAACCTGGCTGCCTTCAAAACTCAGATCTGCCCAGCTCTGCCTCCCAAGTACTGGGATTAAAGGGGTGTACCACCACTACCACCCGGAGTGACTTTCTTAAGTATTACATGTTAATCTTATGCAGACTGTAACAAAGCAAACCAAGTAGATATTGAATAAGCTCGTATATGAGTCATAACATTATACCTGATTCAGCAGGAAATGCTCAACTTAGAGATTAACCATGAACTTTTTGTTTTTCATTTATAACTGATATTCAGAAAAGACCAATATTTTTTTAAATGTAGCTTTTAGCTATTCAGTCACAGGCATATCTGTATTCCCACTATTTTTCCTTCCATCCATGCAGGCTCCTTGAGGATGCTAATGGGTAACGAAGCGTAAAGGAGCAGCTGACAAAGGCTCTAGACGCGAACAAATGAATGGACCTGGGATAAGTGGGAGTCAGCACTAGCGTTTTTTACACATTATATTCTATGGGCAATAAGTGGATTTTAGGCATACTCCTAACCTGGAGAGACACTGAAGATAACATATACATGGAATTGAAGGCCACATTTACTTGATAGCTACTTTATTATTATTATTTTTTTCTGTAAAAAAAAAATGTACTTGAAAGTTTCCAAGACCCAATTTCAAGTTAAATCATAAGTAAAGACTCTTGGCTATTGGATTAAATGAGGAGTCAGAAGCTACCATCTCCTGCCAATGAGAAGCCCTCAGAGCTACTTCAGCAGGGCAGCAATCAGCTCCAACTTCACTCGGGGAGTTCAGAATCAATTGAGAAGAGGCTCGGCCAGGGAACAGCAATTCTTTTCTAAGCAAACAGAACTGCACTTGTATGAAATGATCTTGCAAGCATATGACATGAGACCTTTCCAATCTGTGATTTGGTAAAGGACTTTTTTATTTTAATTTTTAAATATCTGGCTTCTGAGACACCTTGGGAGAAACCAGAAACGCTAGGATAGGTAGTGGCCATTTTACTAAGTCTTTGGGATTTTCTTTCCTTCAGGCTAAACAGCACAATATAGAATTCATTTTCTATGATCATACTCTAGTCTCTATGAATTTTATAATTAAATGTGTTCAACCAACCAAAATGACCCCACAGCAGGGGGACAAATAAAAGTTTAAAACTTCACGTTAAACAGAATAAGGGTCCATAGCAATGTGTAATAATTGTAGGCTTAGTATAGTGTGAACCCAGGGTCAAGGTTGAATACAGGGAAACCCCTCAGCCAGCCAGGGAACCTGATATATAAGAGGTCCTGCCAGGTGCTGAACTGGGTTTGTCTTTCCCAATTCATGTGTTGAAATCCTTACACCCAGCATCTCCTCTAAATGCTACTGTATTTGGAGAGAGAGTATTTAAAGAAGTGATTAACTTAAAAATGAAGTTATTAAGGTAGGTCTAAATTGAATATGATTCATGTTCCATATAAAAAAAAAAGTACACACACAGCTAGAGAAAAACAGATTATGTGAAGACAGAAGGACCATGAAGAAAGATGCTCTTAGTAGGAGTCAACTTTGCCAGCACCTTCGGCTGAGACTTTTTTCACCCCAGATAGTGAGACAGTTAATTTCTGTTGCTTAAATTCTCCCATGGACTCTCCTTTGCTATGACAACCCAAGGAACTTATACAAGCTGTATTTGCTGCTGTAAAGTATCCTTGGAAGATCCACGTATGCGCTGAGTGCGAACTCTTCCACACGGATATCAGATACTCCTCCCACTTCTCTGAAAGAATCATCCTAATTGAGACATTCGGTACCCAATAGATCAAGGGCTGTTAGAGTAGGAGGAAGGGAGAGATGATGTGTGTGGAAGCGATCATTTCTAATCTACCAAAATGTCCTGCTTGGATTTCTTATTACAAAAGGGTTGCGTGTTCATTAGAAAAGGTACTGAGAAATACAGGTGAGGAAAATGTAGAAGCAATGTATTTATGATCTCATTTGTTTTCCAGAGCTTTTCATATGAACACACAACTCTGTTTATATAGTACATAATATACATGTAAATGTACATATCTGCTGGAGTTATGATAGGGTCTTTCTGTATGGGTCAGACTGTTCTTGAATCCATGATTTCCTGCCTCAGCTACCTAAGTATTCAGATTACAGGCGTGCATCATGCTATCTGGCTTGTGATCACTCACAGTAAGAATCATTTCAACATCTGATTCTGTTTCATACATCTGGAGATGGTGCTGGTAGGTAAATGTGTCTAATGTTTGGCATATGCTGTGGCTTTGCTACCTATTGGCCAAACCATCTTACAGAAGCGATGCCTCCGTTTTTATTAGTGAGTCGTTTTCAAGGGCACCAGACACTCTAGACTTAGCTGCCCCAAAGCTATCTGAGAATTTCCTCCTAGGGATCAAAGTATGGAAACAAGAGGACCCTGACAACCTGTGTTAGCAGTGACTCAGGACGCTGCAAGGGCCTGCATGAGGCATACATACCGGAGGACAAGGCATTTCCCAGCTTAGCGGGGCAACAGGTGAAAGTAAAGCATAGCAGGATCAGTATGTCCTTGCCTCTGAGATGGGAGCAATCATCTCTGCCAGGCGGGGCCATATCAGGTCAGCATCTAGGAGTCTATTTGGAGATCATAATACCAGGAGGGGCACGGAGAGTGAAGAAGTGTGAAAGAAGGACTCGTGTTGCTCACTTGAGAGTGGAAGGGAGGTCCCTGAGGCCCTCTGAGGAAGCCGGGAGGGGCTGTGAATCTGAGGTTCCAGGGGTTCACCACAGGGACCTGTGATCACTGAAGCCATGACCTCTGCTTGTTTGCCTTATCCCTGGAGCTTTGAGGGCCTGGGAAAACACAGGTTATGCAAGGGAATGAGAGTATAAGGCCTGGTGGCCTTTGCAGTGTGTATGCGTTAATGGAAGATGCTAGTTGATTCTGGTTCTTTGCCCAGTGTGAGTGATCCCAAGGTGCGGGGGATGGGGGTGGTGGTGGGGGTACACTTAACAAGGAAAACTATGCTAACTTTTAAATGAAAAAAAAAAAGAGAGAGTATTTCATAAACAGGAAAATTATGTGTCAATAAAAGGTTGGCAGGAAACCTACCATGTGAGGTGGTAAAGAAAATAGGTTAATTCTCTTGGAAGAGAGTTTTAATCATCTTTAGAAGGCTGCAGAGCTTGGCACAGGAGCATTGTATGGCAAACAGCAATCTCTGAGTGTGTGGGAGATGGACTGTGGGACACGGGAGAAGACCATTTTCCTTCTGCCTAGAAGGTACCAGTCTCACATTTCAGGATATTCACAAGGAGCCTGCTAGCCTTTCCTTTGGGGCTTAGTTGGCCCCACACAGCACACACACCATCAAGGAGGTTACAGTGATCTTGAAATAAATGTAGATATGAGGGAAGAATTAACAAAATGGCCCATCCCTCCCTCCCTTCCCGTCCCTCCCTCCCTCCCTCCCTCCCT
>NW_022196896.1:50360550-50368191 GCF_008632895.1 Mastomys coucha
CCTTCCTTCCTTCCTTCCTCCCTCCCTTCCTTCCTGTCTCTCTTTCTCTCCCTTTCTTTTTAAAATGTGCTACCAGTCATGAAAACCAGGGCCTTACACATGCTAAACTCTCACCTTGCTCTATATTTCCAGGCACTTGCCTTCTCAGAGATATAGATTTAGCGGCCCCAGTTGTTTCTCAAAACTAACACATGTTCTGAGCAACGAATACATTTCCAATAAGAATAAACAATTTCTTTCCCTGGGACTTTTCCTCGTACCTTCAACGGTACCACAGAGAACGAGTCATTTCCTAATTGCACAGCAGCCTATCAAGCTAAAAATCATCAGGAACACCAGGCTTACCGTCTATCACTGGCTTTGGCTGGGAACTCTTGAGACGTAGTGAGGGCCTGAAGCGGGTTCGGTCGTTGAAGCTCCAGCTCTTCTGGACTTTGGTGGGGCTGCCCTCGGCAGTGATGTCAGTGCTCGGAGATCTCCTGTCACCTACTGATGCTTGTCTGCTCTTAATGCTCTGGCCCCTTGGGCTAGCCATGCGCACTCGCTCCTTAAAGCTCAGCTTCTGACTGTGGAAAACAGAGCCCTGGTTATTCCATCACAACAAGCATCTCTCATTCCACAAGGGGCAAATGCTTGGATGAAACTATAAGGCCATTTACATCAATAGGCAAGAGCGTGTTCAGCAAGTAGGAGCCAGAAATAGATTTTTCCTTATAGAAAAAAAAAAAAAAGAAGAGCTACATTTAATCATGGTGTTTGTATTCATTTGAGATCAGTCTCACTCTTATGTGTACATGCATGCTCCAAGGATTTATGCAGAAGGAAAATGACCAGGTTGAGCACTTTGTGCCAAATTTCACTGAAGATGACAAAAAATGAGTTTGGAATTCACTTGTAGCTTTCTCCTCCATTGTTGAGTTCCTCTTGTTTGTTTGGGAGATCTTTCTTTGGAATTTCTAAGCATCTCTACAGGTAAACACGGATGATGATTACATATGTACCTACATTCAGCATGCATTGTATATCCCAGGCAAGATTATGATATCCATAAATTCATGCAATCTCAAAGCAATTGACAGCACTGCACACATATATTAAACACATGACACTTGACATTATGTTCTTCATTCTTGGGAAAAGAAACCACATGGGGGATTGGTGGGGGGCAGCCTTGCCATGTAATGAATGAGGTGATTGACAGAAAGAGATGCAATGTTCACTAACACAATCTCCTGCTATGAAACAAGCTATTGATTTGCTGTGGCAGCTACCTGTAAAATCACATTTGTCTAAACACTCTGTTCTCTGCTACTAGGTTGGATCAAGCTGCCGTGGGATGATCAAGGATGTATTAAGAACAAAATCCAAAATGAATCTTTACCCTTTCATGGTTAAGATGTGTGTCTTTTGTGATGTGCTAGGAGGAGCAGGTAGGAATTATGGAGACATGGAATGTAGAGGTCTCTGACTCATGTGAAGATAGGAGTAACATAGCTATCTTTTTTTAAAAAAAAAAAAAAAAAATATATATATAGGAACCAAATGAACCGTGGAGAGTGTTACATGCCCCAACATGGTTTTCTTGTTTCACTTATAAAGTGCTGTGCTATTCATTAGAAAGCAACACACAGTTATCAATGCGAAAGGCCCAGTGCTCTTCAGGGACTGAACAAATAATGGGGCAATGGATCTGAGGGTGAGTCGCTTAGCACAGCTCTTGAGAGTCATGCTGCAGCCTTTGTGGGGGATGAAGGCAGCGTGCTTATGGATAAGGACTGTGTGAGACCATGTGAAGGTCTTGTCTTCTCCACTTACCGCAGTGTCCATGGTCCCCAGCTGCAGCATGCCAACAGCAAATGTGTTTAGTGGGTGTGTGTTTGGCAGCTAACAAGAGATAGTAACATTTGTTTTTCCATGCCTACTTGCTTAACCTCTGCGGTTCTAAAGAGGTACCATGTCTGATGTGAAGTTGTGTACATGGAGACAAATCAAATCATGAACAATGGTGGTCCAAGACTCTGGTTAGCACTAAAGGAGTTGACCATGCAGCTGACACCTTCTGTCCCCAAATGCAGACACAGCCACTTCCAGCACAACCAGCTGAAGGCACATGCAGGCTGGGCAGTTTTGTGGTGAGGTCACGTGAGGTCAAGAGTTCTGTCTAACAACCCTGTCAGTCACAGGGTTTATCTTGACAATTGTATGATTAAATGACAGATTACATCAAACAACAGCCACAGAAACCAGTTAAAGAGCACATTGTTTTATATTCAGACTAGGTTCTCCTTATCACCCCATACCCTTAAACTACTAAGAGATACCTGTCGAAGAAATAGGTGAAAAATGTCTACTTTCCCTTAAAAAGATTTTAATTATAAAAATTTCCAATCTTTTAAAAAAACTTTCAGCGTTTCTGTACCATAACTTAATTTTGGTACATGATGATGTAGTTCAGCAAACACATGTTCATTTCTGTACTTTCATTTTGATAAATGGCTGGCTTAAGTAGACACAGCCCAGTGAGAACCCCAAGTGTGCTCAGGGCGTTTGACCTTTCTGGAATTAATGCTAATTGCATAGGTTAAGTTTAAATGCTAGAAAGCTATATCTCTTGCCTATCCCAACTGAACAAACAAGAACAGGTAAAAAATAATCACAAAAAATTAATATAGATTCTATTTTATTCCTTTTTTAAGAATTACAATTTTAAAAAAGCTTTAAAGATTTCTAAAATAAAACAGCTTCATCTTTCCCATGATTTATTTATGATGACAGAATATTTGAGAATCATTCTTGTAGCATATCATTTCATCATTATCTCTACAAATTGATGAAACATTCTTTAAATCTACACACATTAAAAATTGACATGTTAATTCTGGGTACCATTTCCTTTTTGGCTGTCTTTTAAATTTAGTTTATTTATTATTATTATTTTGCATGTATGGGCATTTTGTCTATTTGAATGTCTGTCTGTCTGTCTGTCTGTCTGTCTGTCTGTCTCTGTACCCTGTGCATGGCTGATGCTCAGAGGCCAGTAAAGGACACCAGATCCCCTAGAAATAGAGTTATAAATAGTGTGAGCTACCAGATGGGTACTAGGAATCCAACCTGGGTATTGAACAGGATGGAACAGCCAAAAGTCTTAATTGGCGGGCCATCTCTCCAGCCCTTCCTCTTTAGCATTTCTAAACCATAAAAAGGTCTGCTAATGTCTAATATTAAAAAAAAATGTCTAAGCTATGCATGGTAGGTAGCTCATGCCTTTAATCTCAGCACTTGGGAGGCAGAGACAGGTGGATATCTGTGAGTTTAAGGCTAGCTCATATACATAGCAAATTCTAGGACAACCAGGGTTATAAAGTCTGATGTTGTCTCAAAGACCAAAGCCAAACTAGACCAAACCAAACCAAAACATAAATTAAATTCAATAAATTACATGCTAAAAAAGAGAAAATGTAATTTTTTTCTCTTTTGACACAAGAATATGAAAGTTTAGAGTGGCATCTTAACACAGAATGAGTTTTTCCCAAGAAAAAGTTCTGTTCATGTGCCCTCTAATGGAAAGTTTTCTTTGATTGATTTTCCTACATCATCTCCTCGTTGGAAATCAACAGAGCATCTTGATTAGATGTCTAGTAAACAGATTAGGTGATTGTTACTGAAACCACATGTCAACTAAACTTATAGACACTTCACTGGTACATAAAAAGTTTCCATAATTTTCTTGTTTTTTTTTTTTTTTTTTTTTTTTTTTTTTTTGACATTTAAAACATGACTTTTGAAGAAGATTTTTCTGTCACAGCATTTTTTAGAAAGCTTGCCAAGGATGATCCCCAGGAGAACAAGCAAGTCTCTCTCTGGAGACAGTAACCAAAAGATCACAGTGGTCATTGATTGGAGCTTCTTAGTACACAACCCCATGTTCCCAGCTGAGCACCATGCTCAAGGGAGCCTGCAGAACTGCTCTGCAAGGGAATTCAGCCTTCTCTAGAAGCAGCTGTCCAAATCACTCCGGTGGCCCGGCATGCACTCAACTGCTAGATGCTCCTTGCCAGGGATACTTGCAGCATCATAACTCCGCAGTAATCCACTAGGGCTTACGATGCCGCCGCTATTGTTATACATAATTAGTGTTTTAGCCCTTCGTAGGATAAGCACCCTACAAACTGTCGCCTCAGGCACAATATGGCAACCCAGCCACTAACAAACCAGCGCGTGCAACAGCTTAGCAGTTGAGAAGCCACCAGGAGGCGCCAACAGGCTGACTGCCAGTACTATGCCTGCTTTTTATTTTATTTTATTTTATTTTTATTTTGTCCCAGTAATAGGGTTTCGAAGCAGGCAACAGGCAACAAGGAAAATTACAAGCGCGCTGAGAACCTCATTCAAGAAGTCCCTAGGAGAGTGAGTCTATAAACGGGGCCCAGGTGTAGTGGTGGCGTAACCTGGTCATGCACCTGAGGTTAGTTGGCATTCTCAAATCTCATGTCAACAGCTGGGATGCTGGGTACCTCTGCTTCCGTGAGGTGTACATTCTGAAGAACTTCTGCTTATTACTACAGAACTTACTAGGAGTGAGGGAGATAGAGCAGTGTATTATTAAGCATTTCTCCACCAGCATAGTGCTGAAGGCTTTTTTTTTTTTCCTAAAGAAAAGCCAGTTGACTTTATATGAGAAGACAGAATACATAAGCAGTTAGCACTCTGCAGTTCAGTTGTGCTGCCTAAGATACAGCCAGCGCTCCTATGGTTAGGCTGTAACAATTAGATTGGAAATAATAAGCATAATGAGTGATGAGATATGTGTTAGGATCTGTTTCATATGAAATGGGGAAAATAAATATCACAGAGTTCAGCAACTTCTGTAATAAATATCAATGAATGTAGTATAAGTAATAGGGATCCAAAACTTCAGGAAATTTGTGAATGAATATTTCTATAAATCAACAAAGTAGATAACAGTTGCTTTGAAGTTAAGCACACACACACACACACACACACACACACACACACACACACTCGATTTGTGTGGAGCTGAAGTTATAATTAGTATATAGGGAAATAGTTGTCAGGTTGAATACCTGATCAAAAGGAAAGAGGAGAAAGGACTCTAGCGGAGTACTGTGTAAAGCTTAAAACAATCGCATATTTATTAAGTCCTTGGCTGTTTATAAAAGAGGAAATCCTTTCCTTCTAAAAATGATGTGAGCAGATGGAAAGAGTCTTTTTAAACAATCCAGTATTTGCCATTAAGGGTCAGAGATGATTACGTGGGGAGGAAAGTCAAGTCTGGTCTCACTGAGTTTAGCTTAATGATACATGCAGATTATTCACTACACACGAAAGAAAAACGTAGTAGAAAAAAATAAAAGCAGAAGAAACGGACAAACACACAGCCTCTTCCACATGGGTTCTAGAGTCCTTTCCCAGGAGCCACAGAATTGGACCAGAATACACTGGAATGGATTGGACAAAGCACTTAATGGACCACAGTGTAGCTTCCTGAGATACTTGTGCCTTAACACATATGACATGCATTTTAAATCAGCCTTACTGGTGCTTGCTAAAGCAATCTTAGATAGTCGGCTGCCTTAGAAGGCTGAGGCAGTGTTAGGGATGCTTGGTAGATGGAAAATAAGGCCGTGTAACTGAGGCAGGTTACACAGTCAGCCATCGCTCATTAAGAAGACAGGAAAACTTAGACAGGAAGAAACAAAACTTTCTTATATCAATGCAGTGGGTTGCTGTCCACTCTCTGATGACCTAGTCAAGGAGAAAGGGGGAGAAAGGTAGGAATTCTAAGTCAAAATACTGTGGGAGGATAGCCAGATGGGTTCACACATAAACTCTTCTCTGAAAATGACAATGTACTCCATTCAGAGAAGTACTGTCCCACTTAAAAATGAGCTGCAAATGTTACTTAAGGGAGATTTCATTAGAATGGAATCAATAAACACATTAACATGGATTTTCGATTAAAACTACCCCAATGGGAAGATAGGGCAAAAGAAGAGTAACAGAATAATAATGCTAAGGAAGATGGAATTATGGTCTAGGTGGAGAGGTACAAGGCCTTGTATTCAAAATAGCCAAGGAAATGTTATTTCCATCACTCTCCACTTGAGCAATTGCTATAAAAATCTTCTCTTTGATCTTTTAGTTTGCAGTTTTAAATTTAAAAAAATGTATCAATCACAGCGTTTCTTAGCCTAGGGTATAAGAAACTTTGTTTAATGCATATCTCAACTTCATAGAAAGTAAAATTTCTCTTTTTAATGAGACACTGCAAAGCAGTGAAGATAATTAACCAAGGCTGATGTATGTTTGACCTGCATTCATTTACATTCTGTGGTGTCCTCTGTGGACAGGGCTCTTCTTCAGTGGTGGGGCCAGCTGCCTATGAGAAAGGTAATGCCCACAGGGGTGAGCTCATCTGAGGTTTATAACAGAAAGAAAGACCAAGAGATTCCAGACTCTGAGGTATCCAAAGGATTAAAAGAAAATCAGCTCCTCCTGGGGCCAACACTTGTCTGTTCGGTTTGTCGAAACCACATCAGTTACCAAATGGCTGACCATGAAGTCAGCAAAAGGCTCTGCAACTGGGTAGTGCCAATTAATTCATCCATTTGAAATGAGGTCAAGCATTAATTAATATTATTCCTAACCCAGAATTGCTCTTCTCCAAGGGAGAGCTTCACTATAAACACATTTTCTGTTGTGGATACTTTGCTTCAGTAAGGACAGATTTATTACATTTTATGATGGTGCTGTTGTTATTGCCATTATGATAGTCTTTCTGCATTCATTATTTGAACATTATAAATTGTCTTGTCTATGGAGCACCTAGGAGAAGCTAAGGCAATAATACAAAGGGAGTTTCAATGCATTTCTTTTTTTTTAATAGCATGTGTCAATTTAAAAGAAAAAAAAAAAAGAACCTTCCAGGTTACTTCCTATGGTTCTTACAGTGTCTTGTTTTTAATGACTTATTTTTGACTAAGTTATATGTGTGAGTATGTGCGGGTATGTGAGCTTATTTAGTGCAGTGACTAAAGAGGCCAGAAGGGAATGTGGAGGATCCCTTGGAGCTGCATTTATAGATGTGAGCCCCTGACGTAGATGCTTGGGAATGAATGTGTGTGCTCTGCACAAGTTGTACGTGCTCATAACTGCTGAGCACAACTTGTTCTTCTTGTTGGTGGTGTTTTTCAAAAAGTACTTGGAGTCAGGGAAATTTTATTCTTCCAATCAAGGGTAATGTATTAAGCACATTTTCTATTATCACCTTGTATGGGAGATTCAATAAATAATGGGGGAGTGGGTCTCCCAACAATAGGAGCAGGGGTTGTTTCTGACTGTTGCCTGCCATTGGATCCCCTCCACCTAGCTGGACCGACTGTTCTGGTCAGGCCTCAATGGCAGAGGATGTGCTTAGTCTTGCTTAGACTTGATGTCCCAGGGCAGGTGGGTACCAAAGCAGGGCTTCCCCTTCTCTCAGAAGGAGAGGGAGTAATGCGGGGAAGGACTTGTGAGTAGGACTGGGAGGAGAGTGGGAGGGGGCTGCTACCAGGACATAAAATGAATAAGTAAGTAAATTAATGTGTATGTGTGTGAGAGAGAGAGACAGAGAGAGAGAGA
>NW_022196896.1:50368340-50374762 GCF_008632895.1 Mastomys coucha
GGAGGGAGGGAGGGAGGGAGGGAGAGAGAGAGAGGAGCTTGAGAAATTGAGTGGTGTTATAGGACTGGTTTCAAGGTTGTTTTTGTCAAATGTTCAATGCCTGCAGAGAAACAGAGTTTTATCATGCCATTCTTCAAGTCATAAACCTAGTCGAGTGGTTCTGCACACATTCAGATCTACAACTGAACTAATTTTAACAACATTAGTAAAAGTCTGTTGAATAGATTTTAACACTTTAGACAGACACAATAACTTTGCTGATATACTAACCTTGGGGAATATATCTTCTGTTTTTGTTATTACTGGCCCAAGGTAACCCCTGCTCCAGATTGCTAAAGAGGCCATGCTTATTCAAGCATCTATACATTATCTATAATTTCCTCTTCACTTGTCAAAGTTTCATTTTGGAGGATGAAACCAAGAAAGGTGACCCTTTTCACTAGTTCTGCAACCCATGCTATTAGAAAAATTACCCTCTGGATAAACTGGAGATAGATCATTCTGAGACAAAGCCTTTTAAATATCACTGGAAAGTAAACTCAACTCTCAGATGTCTAGGTAATGGTGGTGCTTGTCCCAAAGACCACATTTCCCTTTGGTTAGAAATATCTTTTGAAGAGAACAACTCATTGGGTTGATACTTTCTGTAATCATCACTCATGGACATCCAGCATTCTTTGCTTTAAGTCTTTCCTTCTGACGTAAGAGAGGGTTCTGAATACATTAGCTCATCTACAGAGGGAGAACTTGTGTCTCATACTGTATTGAGTACCTGCCAGCATGGACATCTTAAGTCCGGGAAATTTTTTTTAAGTGTTAATTCAGCAGTGGCTAACACAGTCTTGTCACTCCAGAGGAAGTTTCAGAACTAGTCAAGTACTATATAAATATTTTACAGTTGATGTCATCATAGACCCTCACTAGAAGCTAGCTCAGGGCATGAGAGCATCTTGCTTTCTCTTTACTGAAGCAAATGGCAATGACAGGAAAAAATATAATCATTTCCAGTTTCTTGTTGCTTCTGCCTATTACTACTTATATTTCATTGTGGGGATATACAGCCTTGCCTTTCAGGCTTTGCTCCCCTTCTAGACCTTTCCTGGTACTTCTTACTTATGACTCTTGTCTTCTAGGTTTTTCTAGAAGGAACAGCCATGAAGCATCTGGGGAAAGTGTAGGAGAGGTCTGAAGATGAGATCTTTTATGTGGAACTCATAACCCAAATAAACCTTATTGCTCTCTGGGCTGGAGATACCCCAAACAGCTGGTTCTTGTGTCTTGCTTTAGTGTCCCTCTTGCCAAATTTAAAAAAAAAAAATAAGAGAAATAATTCTTATCTCAGGAAAAGAACTCTAATAGAGGAAAGTCTATCCTAGCCTTCTGTCCATTGAGAAACAATATCTTTCTCCTACTAGGCCTTTCAAACTCTATTTGAATACTTGGAAAGGACTTCTGTTTGGGACAGTAGCAGACAAGAATAATCAAAGACTGTGATTATTTAGCCCCTGAACATTCCAGGCCTTGCAGATTGTTAAAAGGCACTGAGTGGGTTAGGAAAAAAAAAATGCTTCTATTCCCGAGAAGGGAAAAAAGAATCGATAAAACCCAGTAAACTGTACAGGCAATCTTGTGAAAGGTCACTTTTAATCATCTTGCATTTGTTGATCGATTTTACTCATGAGGCACATTTGAAACACCGGTTAGGCATCTGATTTATAAATAAACATGTAGCAGAAGAGAGATCACAAACCTGCTTGATGCCTCCCCTTGTTCTTTCCTTCAGGTGCGTGCAGGCAGAAGAGAAATGATGATAAGCCAGTGAGTACATTTATAGCATTTGATAATGGCCCAGATGGGAGACAGGGTAATCAGGTCCCTTTAACTAACCCCCTTTAAAGTACAGTCCATAGAAGCAATGCTATTTATAATAACTGCACACAGCTTTCAAACATATGTTCTTTGTGGCAGATCTGAGACAGCACAACATTACTTGGCAAGTCCAGTATGGCACCCACACAGCAGAATGCCACACACTGTTTAGTTAAGAAACTATGGTTCTGGTTGAAGAAGTTTTGGCAAAGGCTCCCAGAATGTTGCTGATTCCAATATGGCTGTGGTCCCCGTGTCTTGGGCAGATTTTTTGGGAACAAGCCCTGGAAGCATTAATCTACGGCTGTTGTCTTGTTCTCGAGTCACTTACTGAGGTAGATTTTCTTTTCTTATATGAAGAATGCATTTCCTTGCATAAATAAAGAGCGCAGAAAATCTATCTGAGCTCTTACAGCCCACTGTTGGGTGACATTTGCAGTCACTCATTAGGGCGTGGTTAAGGGAGCACTTCGGCCGATGAATTGTGAGCTTTGGACAGGGTGTCTTTATTTCCTGTGTGTCTCAGTGTTACAGCTAAATGGGAAGGCATTATATCAGATAGTGTCTAAATGGTGACTTCTCAAAGTACCAAATAACATCCCTGCAGCTTGCTAATGTCCTACAACTTAAAATATCTGAATCGTTCTTTGAAATACCATCTATTTCTATGGGGTTCACTCTTTGTGTAGCCTTCACTCATTTTGAGAAGAAAAGTCAGGAAAATACTTGCCTCTATAAATCCCCCTCTCATTAAAACAAAGCTTTGAAAGGGAGATCTCTGATGTACAGTGTACATGAGAGGAAAACCATGAGCTGGAAGGGAAAGAAACTTCTCCTTTATAACCGTGGCAGGTGTGAAGAGAACTCAGGGGGCCAATTCTCTCTACATTTCCCAGACTCCAAGAGTTGTTCTTAGACCCGCCTTTCACCCTACTCTTTGATATGAGCTTGGGGAGTGAGATCAACTAAACACATCCCCAGAACTGTGGGAGAACCCGAGTGCTGGTCTTTTGTTATTTATCCACAATAATGTTATCGCAAGAGCTGGTGATGGTAGAGTTGACAATGACAATTTCTTTAACACCATAGCCCCCAATGAGCCCTAAGTTGCTTTCCTGTCTACTTTTCTCTTTAAAGCTTTATGTTCATTTTACAACATTTGCTTTTACTGTCTATTTTTGGCATCTTTGAGTGCCTAGTACCTGAGCCATGAGACCAACTTATTCTGGTTTTCCCTGACTGCTTCCTGCTTAGTCTCGGAAACACAACCTTGTGCACACACAGTAAGTGTTCAATGAACACTTGCAGAATGGCTACACAGATGAATGGATGGTCTCTCTTTCAGAGTCTTTGCATTCTGAATATTGAGGAGAAACCTACCATACAGATGTAAAGAAGTTTCAGTCTTTTGCATTGCATCGGCTTGCATTCAGAAAGCTAGTTAATTTTAAGTAAAACCATTCTGAAGCTTATTGTAAATTATTCATCTCATAAACAAAAACCTGATTGAAGAACGTTTTCTTTCTCAAGCAAAGGTTCTGAACTTGACTTCAGGGAGTCTGAGAGTATATTAAATTTGTAGGCATAGTTCTGATTGTGTGTGTGTGTGTGTGTGTGTGTGTGTGTGCATGCAGTGGATATTATCCTTGGGAAAAGGGCACATTTTCTGTCACATTTCATTGATTTATCAAAGAAAAACAATGATAACTGCAATGATTATGAACCACAAGAACAATGAGGTATCTCGGGTGATTTGTGTTAGGGTGCCCAGGCTCCAGGCATGGTACCAATGACTGCTGGCTGGATCCTTTGGGATGAATCATTGTTTTTCAGAAAGTGAGGCTGGAACAGAAGGTTGTGGGGAGAAGTGAGGGAAGCCATGACTGATCATCTCAAGGGAACAGTATGGAGGCAGTTGTTTGAATCGATCCTCTTTGTCTCTGTCCCCCTTAACACAGGGAAGAGGAGAGGAGTAGTATATGAACAACATTCTATGTGCGGCACTTAGAGAAATCGACTCACTATTACATTTTTTTCCAGCCTTTGAAATGACTTTTAATTCAAAACTGTAGTTAAGTGGGAAGGCAGATAATCACGTGTAATAGACCACTTCTTCTGTCACTAGAGACTCTCTATTAGCTTTCAAAATAGTCTTCCTTCTTTACATATATCCAGAAAATTTCCCAGAGATGAGAACTATGATGTATATGTGTGTGTGTATGTGTGTGCACATGTGTGTATATGTGTGTGTGCATGTGTGTGTATTTGAGATTCCAAGCGATCTCCCTGTAAAGTTAGGTGATGCATCAAGTGATCTTTGTTTTTCAAGACCTGTTGCTTCATAAGAAGAGACATTAGAAAACTACCATATCTCTATATAACTCATATTCTTTAAGACTTTGGTCATGGCCTATGGTTGTAAAAGAATGATGCCAGTTCCATGTGGTTTTATGGTTGAGTGGCTATTAAATAGTTTAAACATCTTTAAAAACAATAGAGAGAATAAAACAAGTCCCAGAGTGAGACTTTTCTGCACATGGTTTGTTTAACCAACTAGAAAAAGACTCAACTCCAGCACCAGCTGTCCCACTGATACCTACTTGGTCGGGCTGCAGGTGTGCAAGGCCTTCAGATGTGGCTTCCAGGTTGCAATGGAAACAGATTTTTCATCAGCTGCATAACTACGCCAGACGCACTGCGTGCAGTATCCAGGAGCACGAAAAAGAGCAGGAAACAGAATGGGAAGAAAAGGACAATTACGTAGTTACTATAGGTTATGAGGTTCCCCTCCTTAAGTGTAGCCCTGACACATGGCCAGAGGAAGAAGGTGACACACAGGCTGCTTTGGCATTTTTGATGGGTTGTTACACATATTTTGCCACATCAGAATGCCTTTTCAAAACAAAAGTGTTCAACAAGAAGACCTAGAAATGGTGAGGGGAAAATGGTGTCTTATCTGATACAAAGTCAGGGATGCTTAACTGGTAACATGCATACTAATGTTCTAGATACTGGTTTAACTGTCTGATCACTTCTGGATATATGTGCATTTCAGGGACTGCTGTTTAGCTGCCTTATTTGACAGGACAGAGACAAAGAAATCACCATGAAAAACGTGAACTAATAAAGCAACAACACCTAGAAAGTGGTGGCGATTTAATTTATGGATTCTGTGAGTTGAATTACACAACACTTCTAAGGTTAAACCTACTCAGAGGAGAAGGGGATGGAAGATGGAGGAAGGATTGTGGGAGGGCGTGGTAGGGAGATAGGTAGTATATGGGATTTAAAGTGAATAATAAAAAATAAAATAAAAATTAAAAAATGGTAATAATCACAAAAATGTCCAAAACAAGATACAGGGAAAATATTCTCACAGATTATAACTGAAAAAATATGCAAGGAGTTAAGACTATCATCCAAGAAAATGTTTATATGCCTTTGATGTAAAACATAGGCTTGTCTAGATTACATAATCATTCTTGGCATATAAAATTGTCCTTACAACCAAGGTGTGAATTCAGAAGCATGTTTTGTAGATGAGACAAGGAGTGTCAGGTAAAGAGCTCCAGTCAAGGTTGGGAAGGTTGAGATAGTGTCTTCAGTTGATGGACTCTTGGTCAGAACCCGCAACATCCACTGGAGATTTTTTTTTTTTTTCTGACTGCTTGATGGCTGTGCTTGGAAGAACTCCTTTTCTATGAATTGAGAAATCACCCATATTTTCTTTCCTATGCTGGGTGTGGGAAATTTATTTATTTTGCATTGAGCCTGCAAATAACTCAAAATAAAAGGCTGAACATTTGCTCCAATTTCTTTAGAGGTACCCTGTGTTGTGATGGCATTACTTAGAGCTTTTGTCTTCTGTGGCAAACTTATCTAAATGGAGTTACATTCCTACTGTACAACCATCATTTTGAAACACAGTGAAGAAAAAAAAGTGATCTAATTACAATTCTATTTTCTAAGAATATCATTGAGTTGAATAACAACAAAAATTTGCAATAATGACTTTGAAAAAGTGCCAGGTGAGTTTAAATTACTGAGTTTAAATGTATTATGAATGCATTATGTTACAGTTAGACATCCTCAAGTAACCACAATAGGTATGCTTAAATATATTCACCAAAAAGTATGCAATATATTTTGGCTATTTAACTACAGCTAGAAATACTTGCACATCTATCAATAGTAGTGCAAATAGAAGCCTTGAATAAGGTCACGTGGTACGATGTGTCTACATAGCAACGGTTCACTGTAACTACGCTTGACAGTATGGATGGCCTTCCTATGAGTAATTTCATGTGTTATAAACAGGACACAGAGGAGCGCTTTCTATAAAGTTGGGAAAATGAGAAAATACTCTATTCTGTCAAAAGGTAGCATAGCAGTTTCCCCTGGTGGGATAGTGATGGAGAGAGGATATCCAAGAAGTGATATTTTGTTTTTCTGAGTGCCGGTTAATCGAGACTGCTGAGTTCTCTTAGGAAATGGACTTATTTCTACCTGCACATTATACTTGAGTGAAATATTCAGGAAGTGAGATGAAAAAT
>NW_022196896.1:50374772-50408772 GCF_008632895.1 Mastomys coucha
CTCACTCTGTAGACCAGGCTGGCCTCAGAACTCAGAAATCCGCCTGCCTCTACCTCCCAAGTGCTGGGACTAAAGGCGTGCGCCACCACCACCCGGCTGAGATTAAGTTTTCTTTTCTTTTTTTTCTTACATTTTTTTTTCAAGCAGGATTCTTTACCTGAATGCTTACCCACATGGCTTGTGTTGATTTAACCAATATATCTATGGAAATTTGTGCTAAGCATCTTGACATCTTATAGACAGTAAGGTAATTGCCATCTTACTGTCTTGAAATTTTAGTGTTTGGGGTTGTTGACATAAAGTTTTTAGACTACAATAACCAACAAGACACAGACATCTTGCTTTTATTAGCGATTTTGGTTGTTTGGAGACAAAGTTTCACCATTATACCACGAGCTGGCCTTGAATGTGTGGTGATTGCCAGCATCGGCCTCCTAAGTGCCACCAGGTGGACTTACTAAGGCTGTTTCTGTTGTAGTGAGGCCCAGTGATCCTCACCTGATGGGAAAGTATAGTTGGCTATGTTAATTACATAGAGGCATGGTGCATCTGTGAGATCAGATCTGAAAGTAGGACTTTTGTACAACTAGATATAATGTATACTTTGAGTCCATTCAATACTAGTGGAAAAAAAAAACACAACAAAAATACACCAAAAAAAGGGGGGGACAAGGAGGGGCCAGATAGTACCTGTTAAATGTCATAAACCATTGGGGGAATGGAAAATTGAAGGCTAGCTTTTACAATATGACTTAGTTTTTTGATCGTTTTCTATCAAATTGAGCTTAATTTCTGAGCTCTTAGTCCCATCTTCTTTTGTAAAAGATGCCTTGTAAGTGAGACATAGAGAAGGGCCAAGGGACATCTGTTCCAGAACTGAGATTAGTTAATAATTAACATGGAGGTAGAGAGTGTCAGTTGTACTATTGTCGTGTTTGTTTTATTATGCCTTTATTTTTAGGGAGGACGATTACAGCATTCCTCCCTTTCCTTTCCTTTCCTTTCCGTTCCTTTCCTTTCCTTTCCTTTCCTTTCCTTTCCTTTCCTTTCCTTTCCTTTCCTTTCCTTTCCTTTCCTTTCCTCTGTCCATACCTTTCACACACCCTTCCTTGTTCTCTTTGAAATCCATGGCCTCTTCTTTCATTAATTGTTGTTACACAAATATGTGTATATGTGTACATATATGCATGCATATATGTATATGTGTATGTACATAAATATGTTATGTATGTATATACATAAGTGCATATATGTTTATGTATGCATACATATGTATATATGTACACATATGTGTATATACATAATGCATATGTATATGTGTTTATATGTATATGATGTGTATGTATATACATATATTTCCTTTTTTATTAATCATTTTGTTTAAATTTCAAGTGATATCCTCCTTCTCAGTTTTCCCTCCACAAACCTCCATCCCTTCTCCCCTCCACTTGCACCTGAGAGGCCAAACTCCAACACTATCATTGATGCCAAGAAGCATCTGCTGACAGGTGCCCGGTATGGCTCTCCCCTGAGAGGTTCTACCAGCACTTGACCAATACAGACATGGATGCTCACAGCCAACCATCAGACTGAACACAGGGACCCCAGTGGAAGAGCTAGGGAAAGGACTGACGGAGCTGAAGGGGATTGCAACCCTATAGGAAGAACAACACATATATTTCCTAAATAGAGCTGTCTCAGTCTGTATATGTTACTTGTACGTGTTTTCCACATAATCCTATGTTCTCAGTAACTCCCTCCTGCCCTTGACTTCCACTAATTGCTTCTAGCAATTGAAATTCAAGTCCCCATTCATGTGCCCCAGTACCCGATGTTCCTGTATTTAAAGTCCAAATCACAGAGTATACAATAAAATAGTCCCTCTTAGGGATCCCTGTGGGTCCAAATTAAGCAATTCACATAGCATATGTAATCATGAAGGACAAGTTAATAGAGTGCAAATAAAAACCAAACTTACTACTTATTGGGTGATTGTGGTAGCGTAGGCAGGCAAACAAATTTGAACTTTAGTCTCGAGTTGAAAGTACGAAGCCTACTGAGTTCTCTGTGTGGGGAGTATTCAGTTTGTATTGTTTAGACAAGTACAAGTATAACTCCTTTGCCTCTTTCTAAAAATAGTCCAGAGAATTTCAGTTGACTGTCCAAAGGTAGACTAACCCTGAACTCACATTTTCAAAGTGCATGTTTTAAAATATGAGTCCTGAAAGAGTGAGCAGTCATTCTCTGTTCATGCTCTTCAATTCTTGTGTAATTTCTATTTTAGTAATGGATGTACTAAATAACACTTTGTGTTATGACATTTTGGGTATGCATGTCAAGTGTTTGGCTCATGTTCAGCCTTCTAGGATGCTCTTTTCTTCCCTCTCGCCCATCCCATGACTTCCCTCTTCTCTTTAAAGGTTCTTTTTATTTCTTTACATTCATGATATACATATATTTATCGATTCATTTGTTTAAATATAGGCTCTGCTTGCAGTATAGCTTGTGATCAGCTGGATGATTTCTAGTATCATCCTTTTTTTCCTATAAATTATGTAATTTTTATTTTCAAGGTTGAACAAAACTCTGTGTATAAATATATATATATACATATATATATATCACATTTTTCTTATTCATTCATCTGTTGATGGATACTAGATTGACTTTGTACCTTGGTTGTTGTAAATAGTGCTGCAACAAACATGGATGTGTGCAAACATCTCTGTGGTGTGTTGATTTAGGTTCTTTGTAATATATACTCATGGGTGGGTCACTGGGTCATATGCTAGTTCTCCTTTAAAGATCTATGCTCCTATTTCAATGTTAGGTGGTATTAAACCATTTTTGATTAAGTAAGACAAATAAAATAGACTGCTCATGTCCCATCTTTGCTTTTGATTTTTTGATTTGCTCTTATTAACTATTACAAAGTTATGACATTCCTGATTTTCCCCAAAGAAACAGAAAAATACCTGTGGTCACAGGCATCCCAGGATCTCTCAGTTCCACTTCTATTTCCTTTACACTTCCAGTACTGTCCAGAGCTTGCTCAGCTCCTGCTAGTTCTGCTGTGACCCCTCCACCTCACTTGAGAAGTTGCTTCATTAGATCACATGTAGGCAAGTGTGCAGGGCATTTTCTTGACTATTAATTGCTATGAAGCATCCAGCCCACTGTGGGTGATGCTATCCCTGGGCAGGTGGTCCTAGGAGGCATAATAAAGCAAGCTGAGCAAGCTATAGGGGACAGTCTAGTAGCTGGCATTCCATCTTGGCCTCTACTTCAGTTCTCGACTCCTGGTTCCTGTCCTGACTTCCCTAGATGGTGGACTGTGACAGGGACATGTGAGTCAAATAAAACCTTTTTTTCTCCAAGTTCCTTCTGGTTACAATGTTTGATCACAGCAAATAAAAGCAAACTAGTACAGTTGGTAAATTCTGGGGCTCTTGAATGTTTTTGAACATCTTTGTATTGTTCTCACACTCCATGAATGGTTTGGCTTGGTGTAGAATGCTAGGTTGCAAGTATTTTTTCTTCCTATTCAATTTCTTTCCATGAGTTCTAAGTGTTGGGTGTCTTGGAAAATATCCAATGTCCATTGATCTTCACCTTTTGGATATGCTCAGCTTGGAAAGCATGTAAAATACCTGATTTATACAAGCATTCTGATGTCTCTCTGTGATAATCTTGGCATGAAGGTGTTGGTTCACAGTGCAGGCATTTTTGGGTCATTTACGGTAGCTACTCCTGCCCACCAGTTCTAGAAAATCATAGTATACTACTTCCATGCTAAAACCCTCTCCTTAGTTTTCCTGTACTCTGGTTGAGGTACGGGTGTTAGTTGGGTCTTGGACCTCAAGAAATGGTCCTTCTCTTTAATTACTTTCCTCCCTTCCTTCCTTCCTTCCTTCCTTCCTTCCTTCCTTCCTTCCTTCCTTCATTCATTCTTTTCTTCCTCCTTCCTTCCCTCCCCCCCTCCTTCCCTTCCTTCCTTTCCTTCTTGCCTTTCTATTTTACTTTCCAAGATGCTGTTACAACCTGGTGTTTCCTTCTGTTTTCTTTTCTGCCTTCATACTTTTCTATCTATCTCATTTCTGAATCTGCTTTCTGTGACTGAAGTGTGAAAGGGGATGCATCAACTTGAATAACTGTCATGTATAGACATCATGAATTGTATTCAGTGGCTTGTAGAAAAGCAAGCTGAGAGGGATATGTGTTGGTGGGGGACAGGGTGAGTAGAATGAAGTTGGGGTGGATCTGATCAAGGTACCTTGTATACATGTATGAAAGTTTCCAAAAATAAAATAAAATTAAGGAGCATTGGATTTGGACTCAAAAGCCAACCTGTAGTCTATTGACTAGTTTTTTTCCTTTGTGGTGGCTGAGAGAAGACCAACCAAGTTTTTTCACCAGATAAAGCTAAAGCTTAAATATGTAGCTTGTTTTCTTAGGGATTTGATAGCTTCTTAATGGCAGCAGGATAATCTTCCAGCCTACATTCTCACTGGTCTGTCAGGGCTGGTTTTACAACAGTTCAGTGGATTGTTGTTTTTGATTTTAGCATTACTTCATACCGAACTGATACGTTGTCTCCAAAATAAATTTTTATTATGAACCTCTGATGAACTCATTGGTGTCTACCCAAAAGCTCAGTAATGCCTGCAGAGGGCACAGTGTTGAAGTTTGAGTCCTATCCATGATCGGCCACAAGTCTCAGGGAATATTGAAGAAGTGGGGGCAGAAAGGATTAGATACCAACTAACACAAGTATGTCAACCAGAAGACTGGGAAGAGCCTGTGTTATGATGTCCTCAAGACATGACAGGACCACTGCATTATGACCTCACAGCAGCTATGGCTGTATGTAGAAGATTAAACCACTTAAAAATTCCAGCAGGTGATCCTATCCATTTTCTTTGGTTGGGTGGTGCCATGATCCCACTGGATGACCCAATGCTTAGGGACGTACGGAGATCATGAATTGGACTCAGTGGGCTGTAGATGAGCAAGTTGGGAGGAAGATGTGCAGGTGGGGGGCAGGGTGAGTAGAATGAAGGAAGTTGGGGTGGATCTGATCAAGGTACTTTGTATACATGTATGAAAATTTCCAAAATTGGATTTGGACTCAAAAAGCCAGGATTTAGACCTAGCTCTGACTAGGCTGTCTTGATGATTAAGTGGAATAATGTGTTGGAAGCACTCTGCAAACTAAAAAATACTCGATGAGTCTTAGGCATTATTAATAAAAGTTGTGACATTTGGGCAGGTATTCTGAATGTTACTGAGAGCTGATTTCCCAGACTGCTCCACTTGAAAAGTTAATTTAAATGAATCCCACAATGATATTGACAGAGCTAAATTTGCTTCGAGCTTCTAGGATTTAAAAATTTTTTTCCCTATAAATCCCTGAGATGCTGGTTAATTTAGTTCTTTCACAACCAAATGACAAGGCAATTTGAACATCTCACTTGCAGTGGTGGCAAGAGTGTGGCTCTGGCAAGACAAATGATACTGTCTTTGTATATTCAGCCAGGTTTATGGGGTAAGAAATGAAAGGATCAGCAAAGGAAGCTTGCTTTTCAACCTGTTCTAGCCTCCAAAAATTCATATCTCAATTAAAAAGTAGATTTCTACAAAATCTAACTAAACCCTTGGATTCTGTTCAAAGACTACATAATGGAGATACAATGATCAAATAAATATTACGTTATTCTTATGCAGCTTAAACAAATACATTTTATTCGAATGAGAGATTAGCCAAACTTCCTAAATTAGCAAATTAAATTTTTGATTCCCAAAACTAAATCATAAATTTTAAGATATTCTTAAACATTTTAAGTCTTATAGTTTGTGCTCAAACGATGTGGAATTTTAAGTAAAATTAATGATTTCACTTTATCATTACTTTCATTTTTACAAGTTTACTCCTTTTTTTTTTTTTTTTTCCTAGACAGGGCTTCTCTGTCTAGCCCTGGCTGTCCTGGAACTCACTCTGCAAACCAGACAAGTTCACTCCTAATCACAAAAGATGTTACATAATCAAGTTGCATACGATGCAGCTCAAGGCCCCTGAGCTAAACTGTTCTGTTGACATCCATACCTACTGTGGGTTGTCTTACTTTGGCGATAGACATGTAAGGATCACTTCTCTAAGGATTTGCTGCAGGGAAAACAATTTGTATTGAAGTTCAGTTGGAAACTGTTCCTCATGAGTCAGTAATTGATAAGGAGTCAAATGATGAGACAAGTCCCTGCTCTGATTCTTAGAGAAACATCCTATGCACCATAGTTGCTAACAGTCACTTAAAGCTACTGAACACTTGATATGTGTTAGTCTCACCATGGAAGTCAGTTTTTAATCTTTAATTCACTTAGTATTAAATGGTGATATGGAACTAATGATTCCTGTATTAGCAACACAGCTTTGGATTGTTATAGTTGATGTGCACAGGAGACTTTTGCAAGGCCTTGCTTTTCAATAGAATAGCTCATATTCTAGGAGATTTAATATCTGGAAGATTTTTTAAAAAGATTTATTTATTTATTTATTTATTTATTTATTTATTTATTTATTTATTTATATGAGTACACGGCAGCTATCTTCAGACACACACTAGGAGAGTGGATCAGACCCCATTACAGACAGTTGTGAGCCACCATGTGGTTGCTAGGAATTGAACTCAGGACCTCTGAAAGAGCAGTCAGTGCTCTTAACCGCTGAGCCATCTCTCCAGCCCTCTAGGAGATGTTTTATTGGTTCTATACATGAATAGGGATTGTTGCCCTATTACAAACAAAACCAAAACTAAATCTCTGTAGGTTTCTGAAAAGGACATGCACTTCAGTATGGAGTGCTCATGGATGCAAAGCTGTGAGTGCCCTGTTGTGCCTATAGTGAGGGCTTCTATTCTTATGCTGACTGTGGTTTGGTTTTCGACTTTTAAATCCTGGAGACCCAGGGCCTTTTACAGGCCACAGAGGCACTTGTCATTGAACTATGTGACCAGTTCCTGGCGAAAGAGCATAAGCTTCTATTAACTTAGGGACTTTTTCTTCAAGAAAGCAATTTTACTTATTCCCTTGTAGTCTTTTAAGAACAGTTTTGTTTATTTATTTTTCACATATATGGGTGTTTAGTTTGCATATATATCTGTGTACCATGTGTGTGCCTGGTGCCCGTAGAGGCCAGAGGGAGCTAGAATTACAGATAGACATGAATCATCATAGGGATGCTGAAAATTGAAGCTGGGTCTTCTGGAATAACAACCAGCAATCTTCACTGCTCATAATTCCATAGTTCCAACCTTCATTTGTTTATCTTTTGTCTTGGTTTTGTTGTTTTTTTGAGACAGGGTTTCTCTGTGTAGCCCTGGCTGTTCTGGAACTAGATATGTAGACCAAGCTGGCTTTGAACTCACAGAGATCTGCCTGCCTCTGTGTCCTGGGATTAAAGGCATGTATCACCACCAACTTGCCTTTATTTATTTTTTTAAACCCTTCCAAAAATAGTTAGCCAATGGTTTGCCTTGGAATTCATGTCCCATAGCCCATTGCTTGTAAACAGCTATAAAATGATATGTTTAAAACTAGTGCCCTTATTTAGTCTTCAGATACAGTTTTCCTTCAGGATATAATTTATACACAGTTTCCTTCTTAGCTTCATTTCTGTTGGATGCACTGCATGCCAGACATAGGCAAAAGCTAATGGAACAGTTCACACTGGTTGCCACTGAGTAGTTTAGCCACTCCAATCTGAGATCTAAATCAAAGCAATGTGCTTGCTATATCCTTATGGGAACAGCTCCCCTAGTGTCTCATATATGCATCCCAGTATTCCCAGGTTTAAACCATGAAGGTTCAACTACTTGTCAGGCAGAGCAATAGCCTTAGGTTGTAGGACTATTGTGGTCTTTGTACAATAATAACATCATATCATTGATGTAGAAAAGAAATGCCTTGTGATTCTTAACCAAGTTCTAGTCCCAAAAGACATAGAGATAGCCATCCTTTCAACTGTACTACTAGTGCAGATCTGAAACAAAACCAAAACCAAAAACCAAAACCAAACCAGAACAACACTCCACAAACAAAACCACCAACCACCAAAACAAAGCCGAAGCAAGCAAACAAAACAAACAAAAGTGAATGGCAAAAAGAGAAATATTTTAGAAAAATGTTAACACATATCCTGAGTTGTTGAAAAAGATGAGATGCTAACACAAAACCCAGATATTATATACTAGCTTCAAACAATATGATTATTATCTAATATTGTCAAACATTAATGCACTTCAGCCCATCTCCCTGCAGAGCACTAAAAGCAATTCTACAGACACTAAGCCTCAACATTCTATACATGTATGTTCTTCCCAGCAGTAATATATAACAGGCTAGAGAAAGTCAGAGGGTGCCAGGGATGATACTGCACTCTGCTCCATCACTTAATGACCAATTACGCTTCATACAGTGATTCATAAAATGCATTAGGTCCTTCCAGGAGTGACAGGAATGGTGACCTCTACACACTTTTGGTGGTGCTGGTTAATGACTCAATAATGCATAGACCATTATCTGGAAAACATGCTTTGTTGTTGTTATTTGGGAAAGGGACAGCACCTGCCCAGATTCCAGACAGTTCATTAAAGTTTCGCTTATTTTTTTTTTTAAAGGCCAAATAGTAAATAGCTCTAGGATGCAATGAAGCACAATGATGGGAAAATGACCCAAGAAGCAGTTGTGGAGGCAGATGTTGCTTTCTGCCTGCCACGCTGACATATACCTGGATGAGGTTGGCAGCTGGGTTCCTTCTTTTCTCAAAATGCTTCTGGCGGTGCTGTTCCTGCACTTTTAATGCAAAACCTGAGCCAAGAATGCCCTGGAACAAAATACAAAATAGTAGTATTTTAAAGAACAAATATCTTAAAAACACCTCTACAAGTAATTGAAAAAAAAAAAAAAGGACAAACAATAGTGCATAATCCGTTGATAATCAATGTATTGCTTACTAAAAAAAAAAAACCACTGTTTATCTTTGTTACAATACTACTAGGTAATGGCGAGCTGTTGGCTAATACCCTCCAAAGATAATGACTCTTGTTCTATTGTAGATCCACTGGGAATTAATGATCATTAATCAATTTCAGATATGAGAAGAAGCATTACACTTAGAGATAGAAATGATCATTAAATTCAAAGTGGTCTTAAATGGCAGAACTTAGGAGCATGAACTCTGTTTTTGACTGGGCTAGGTTTTGAATTTGGGAGATTTAAAGTCTTGCTCTTGTAGACAATGGGATACTTTTAACACTGATGAGACTCTGGGGTTGTACATTGCCCATCACAAACAAAATCTGGAAAAAATTGGGGAGAGTGGGTGGGTTTAGATCTATTCCAACTGTAGCCATTAAAGAGAGGCTGTCAGGTTTGGAGCTGGAGATTTGGCCCGTCTGTATGAAAATAAAAACAAACAAACAAACTCCCCCTAAAACAAAAGCAACAATAACAACAAAACCAAGAGCATGACTCACCCACAAACCCATCCTGTTTTCCTCACTTTTAATCTGGTCCTTTCACCATGTTTTACCTATTCTGGTTTTGGCTTGCTGCCGCGGACCGGGATTTCTCACGGAGTCCCTTGTTCCGCGGGACGAGGGATTCTGGCCAGGTGGGCACGGGATTCGGCTTTTTTTTGGGGGGGGGGATTTGGCTTTTGACAAACAGACTACACACGAGTGGTGTAAGATCTGAGTGTATTTCTTTAAAAATGACATGAGGCTTTTACAATCATTGCAAAAGAGAAATGAAAAATCTGGCAGCTCAACAGTTGAGGTACCTCTGAGGCTATCTGAAACATACTGGGTCTAAAGTAGCAGCTATCTTCTCTGAACTGGTGCTGCATCCCCCGGGCCCAAGTGCTCTGGGCCCTGGGGACTGCGAGAGATATATGAATCTGAGTCCTAGCCCATCTAAGTTCTAGTGTTAGTCCTGCATGTGTGTCCAAGTCCTTCTTCCCCAAGTCCTAGTGCTAGATTGAAGTCACGTAGGCAAGCGACCCCCACACACCAGGTCAGCAGGGTCTGGTAGCTAGGTGTGAAACAGGAGGAAGAGGGGTGGAGCCCTCCCTGTTGAGGTATTCTTATGCTAATTCTCTGGTTCCTGTTGGAGGCAGGCAGAGGGGAATCTCGACCTAACTCTTTCAGCTAATGTCTTAGAGAGAAACCTTTCAATTACTCTCTAGTACTTAAAACATTAAACTAGGATAGTTGGAAACATTGGTGAAGGTCAGAAAGCAATGTCCGAATTTTCTCTTGCTACCTGTAAGAAAATGATATCTTGGTGAGTTCCTAGCACACTAGTACGAGGACATATCTGGGCCACCTCTGAGTTTGGGGTGCCAGGTGACAATGCGGAGGCAGGAGACTGACTTTCCTTGAAGTTTACGCCTCAGATACTGCCATCAAGCAAAGTGTGCGTGGCAGCTTGCCTATTTGGAATGTGGGGTTAGAGAGATTAATATACCCTCCTTTGTTTTTGTCATTTTAAAGTTTATTTTGCTGTTTTAAAGGTTTATTTTAGTTTATGTTATGTGCATATGTATATGCATGTATGTGACCAGGAAAGAAGATTCCTGAGGATAGAGTCAGATCCCTGGGAACTGGCCACAAGGGTGGTCGAACGCTGCTCAATGTGGGTGCTGGACATTGAACCCAGGCTTTCTTCTACAAGAGTGGGCATGCACTCAACTGCTGAGCCATCACCCAAAGTCCTGGGTGCTTCGTTGCTGCCGCTAATTTGATTTCCTTTTGCTTATCATCTTGAACCACAAAAAATCTGGCTCTTTGAGGCTTACCTCTCTTTTTATTTTGTTTAGGGCTGACATCTGTGAAATCAAGATGCCTTTTGTCTCAACCTTGGGTTCACACTCAGAGCTTGCTAAATCCAGTCTCTGGGCTTTGCCTGTGTTCCTGACTTCATTAGTATGATGCTGGGAGCTCCAGTGCTTTCAAGTCTGTGGATTTCACTTGCTAGCTATAAATTATTTGCCTTTTATTAAACTTCAAGGAGTCTACCCCTTAGGTTAGAGTTGGGTACCTTCTCAGCTCTAAGTCAGTATCTTCTGCAGGCAAGAAATACCCAACCCTTGTTATCTCAAAGGTGAGATACCCTTGGAGAAGTGGAGGGTTTAAAAAATAAATTTATTTTACTTCATCTATAGAAGGTATTAAGTTTCAGCTGTGTGACCACTTGACTAAGATATTTTGGGGCCCTAGATAGCCTTTGACCTTCCATCTTATCTTGAGATTTCAGAGTTCTGAGCACATGGGTGACAATAACCAGACAATAGGTAGTGTAGTCATGTTTAAAATACAGAGTTGTAAGGTTATACAACTTGATACAAGTATGCACTGCCCTCTTCTGCTTTTAATTAGGACGAATGACTGTGCCCTGAAATGAGCAATTAACTCATGGGTTCTGTTTTCTCTCTCTTTAAGTGTAGGTCTTGTACTGCCCAGCATCTCCATCTCATATGGGTTGTGATTACATAAGCTAAGCTTTATAAAAGCTGGTTTGTATGCTCTGGTTTGTAGATTTAAATAATATTTCCCCACTTAGAATCACCAATGCTTTCTTTCCACTTCCAAATCCAGATCAAGTCTAGTCATTTGAAGCTGGTTTTTTTTTTGTTGTTGTTTGTTTGTTTGTTTGTTTGTTAAATGAGACTATTTGGGACAGATTAGCTAATTTTTATCCTAACTTTATTTCCCATTAAGTATAAACATGTAGCAGAGAACACATAATAGCTTTATAATATATATATATATTATATATATATGTATATCTTTATTTATGATTTATTTATGTACTAGTTGCTCTGACCATAATTCAGACTTTTAAAATAAACATTGAGTTAAAAGCAATTGCTCTCATTTTGAGTACTAAATATATGAATAAGGGAGTTCAGAGTTAATCTCCTTTTGAAAACAAACAGAAGTCCTACATAGTATAATTTAGTATCTACTAAGCAATAGAAAATGACACTAAAAATCACATGGTATTACTTTGAAGCATATTTCAGTAGCTGGCAACTGTTTACTACATGGTCCTGGTGCCAGACTGCACATTACAGCAGTTAGTAAGCAGCTCTGCTCCCTGTCTCATTATGCTCTACCTCAACTTTCCTCTGCCTCTATTCACATACAGTTGTCATCTCTACACAGCAGTTTGTGATGCTATAAACACAGATGCAACATGGTTTCATCTTTTAATGTGTTTGCCATCACTTCTAATCCTGGTAATAGAAGCAAATCTCTTCAAATTGATTTTCATTAGATTTTTAGACTAACAGAAATTAAAATTTTAGGTCTTAAGATTTGATTCTAGGCCAATAAATGTTACATAGATGGCAAGTAACCAAATACCTTGACAATAATTTTAAATGTTTACCTCCTCCTTATCGTTCAACTTCAAGGAGCCCAGTTTTCACCCTCAACATTGCAACCACCCATATTCTGACTTTTAATACTTGTTTAGATTTTAATCTATTATTATTATATTTATTAATATTTTTAATGATTGCAGATAGTAGCTCATATGTTTGTGGAATAGTTAATATTTCAAATCAAAAAGAACTACCTGTTGCATTGAACTTAAGCCACTTGGATATCTAAAGGGATTCAATCTCTATAAATCCCAATTACTTCGTATTAAAAGCAACTTACAGTTAGGAGATCCAGCAGGAGAAATGAGCAAGGTTGTCTTGTGAGGTTTCTGTAGGGAAGTCTAGTCAGCCTGCAAGAGCTAGCCTAAGACTGGAGGGAGCTAGAGGAGGTAACCTTCAAAATTCCAAAAGGTTTCTGGAATAAGTGGCCTATTGACCCTGTGAGGTGCAACAGAGTTATTCTGCTGCCAAGATAAGATAAAACATCATGGCCACTTGGTTTCCTGGGTTGTGGGAACCCCAAAGAGGAAAGACTCACAATTCTCTTCTATCTTCCTGTGTTAGTTTGAATAAGAATGTGCTTGTATATATATATTTTGTATTTTCGAGACAGTTTCTCTGTATAGCCCTGGCTGTGTCCTGGAACTCACTCTGTAGACCAGGCTGGCCTCGAACTCAGAAATCCACCTGCCTCTGCGTCCCAAGTGCTGGGACTAAAGGCGTGTGCCACCACTGCCCGGCTTGTGCTTCTATATTTGAATGCTTTAGTCATTAAGGAGTGACAGTATTTCAGAAGGATTAGGAGGTGTGGCCTTAGTGGAGGAAGTATGTCACTGGGGTGAGCTTTGAGCATTAAACATCCCATGGCAGGTCTAGATTCTCTCTCTGTTTGTGGATCAAGATGTAGCTCTTAGTAACTGATCCAGTGACATACTTGTTCCTATGCCCCCTGCCAAGATCATGACAGTGGACTGACCCCCTTGAAGCTGTAAGCAAATATCCCATTAAATGCTTTCTTTTATAACAGTTGCCTTGGTCGAAGTGTCTTTTCATACCAATAGAACAGTGACTAAGACAGAGTTGGTACCTGAATATTGAGGTATTGCTCTGACAGGATTGTTCTGGGATTAGGCAAGGACTTTGGAACTCTAGCCTAGAAAAGCCATTGAGTAATCATTAAGAGCTCAGTGAGTTGTTTTATAGGAGCTGGGAAGACAAGAATATGGTGCACAATACAGAAGATGATGGAGGCCTGGTTTATGAAGCTTCATAGGAAAGCAAAGACTCTACAGGGCCTTTTGTGTAAAGAGGTGTGGTTTCTGGTCCCTTGGAGCTGTAGAATCAACTGTGATTAAGAAGAGACCAGCATTACTGTGGTGAGGTCTTCTGGGAAGTGTGTCCTTAGAGTCAGCACACACAAGCTGTGTTCCAGAGGCAGCTGGGGTTGGGGATGACCACCACGAACAATAGCAGCTGTATAGTGGAGCCTGTGGAAGCCTAGAAGCTGTGCGTGCTTCAGAGGGCAGAATTGGAAAAGTAACCCAAGTCCTCTGGAGAAGCCCAGAAGCACATGGATCCCAGACATTGGGTATGGAGTTATTTACATCGTTGGAATTTGGTTTAGCTTTGTTCAGATTGTGACTATGACCTGGTTCTTTCCTCTGGAAGCAAGAAGTATTTAATTTATTTTTGATTTTATAAGAGCCTTCAGTTGAGAGACATTGCAATTTAGCAAAGACTTTGTTTTTGTTTTGTTTTGTTTTGCTTTGTTTTTCTTGGGGGGGGGGGACTTAAGTTTTAAAGTAATTTTGTGTGGAACTTTTAAGTTTGAAAATATCTTTATATTGTGATATCAATATTAACGTATAATCTTTGGGATGAACCAGAAAAGCAATGTGTCTTAGCTGTGATTTGTTTGTGTGGTAAGGTGGCAAGAGGTCAACTGTGCTGAATAGTTTTTTGTCAACTTGACACAAGCTAAACTCATCAGAGAGGAGGGAACCTAAGTTAATTATGCTTCTTCCATTAGATGGGGTTGTGGGGAAGCCTGTAGGGCATTTTCTTAATTAGTGATTGATGGAGAGGTCCCAGCGCATTATTCGTGGTGTTATCCCTTGGCTAGTAGTCCCCAGGTTCTATAAGAAGGCAGAGTGAGCAAGCCAGGGAAAGCAAGCAAGTAAGTGGCATCCCTTCATAGCCCATGCATCAGCTCCTGCCTCTAGGTTCCTGCCTTGATTGAATTCCTGCCCCCAACTGCTTTTGAGGATGAACTGTTACATAGAATTGTGAATGAAATAAACCCTTTGTTCCCCAAGTTGCTTTTGGTCACGGTGTTCTATAACAGCAAGAGTAACCCTGACTAAGACACTCTTCCAGCAAAATGCTGACTCAGTCTCCAAAATTTCATTCAATCAGGCAACACTGCTGCTGGCTGGTAGGTACAGAGGACAAAATGACAGCTCAGCACCTGAAGTGAGATCACAGTAAAAAATACACAGGAGAGGCCTCTTCCCTTGGCATTGTTAGGAAATGATATGATTAGTACAAGCACATTTTATGGATTTTTTTAAAACATAGGTTAATTTAATTTGTATATAAAAATGGCAGTCACTTTATTGGAAACATTTCCACGAATGACTACTTAGTCTCTGACCTGTCACCTAACACAACAACATAGTTTAACTTCCCTGTAATGACCCAGGGTTTCATTATAGGATCCTTGCCTTGTACTGTGGGAGATTCTGACCATGAATCTAACCGACCCTGAGTCTTCACATACTTTGAACAATTATCTCTGCTTGCTTATTGTAGAATTTCATTTCCTGCCCTTGCTGCTAGATTTCCAGTGTCTCTTCCTGTGCAGTGCCTTTTCTGCTGGCCTCTACTGTCAATTTTAACAGTCCATTTTATCTCAGTGACCTCAAAGTAAATACAAACTTAAAACAGCAGGTATTTTGCGACACTGCTTTTGCGGGGAAGAAACTCAAGACTGAAGTTTACTATTTGCAAAGATGTATTTTTCTGTGGAGAATCTGATAATTGAGTCTTTCTCTGTTCTTTTGTCGGTTGCTGAAACAGCCCTAAAAGCTGACTTTGGGCTGGACGTGATGGCTCTGTATCCTGGTCAAAACAGCTAGGAGTACACAGAGAACTTCAACAAAACAACAAAAAGAATTTACTTTGGGTATGTGAGATTCTTCCCTGTCTGTCTTATATTACCATTTTGGATCTGGAAACATGTATTTTTATATTCTTATAAATTAGGGAGCTGGGTGGTGGTGGCACACTCCTTTAATCCTAGCACTTGGGAGGCAGAGACAGGCGGATTTCTGAGTTCAAGGCTAGCCTGGTCTACAGAGTGAGTTCCAGGACAGCCAGGGATACACAGAGAAACCCTGTTTCGAAAAACCAAAAAAATAAAAAAAAAATAAAATAAAATAAATTAGGGAGAGTTTTTTTTTAGTTTTCCTCATAGTAATCACTTGATTTATATTACCTCATTATTTATTCTAGTACTTATCTGGACTCAACCAGTCTTTATCATAAGTCTTCTTCCACTATTTTAATGAAGAAATATACTAAGGAAAAAAAATCACTGATCTGAATTGTGTCTTCACAAGTTCATATCCTGCCTATACTTCAGAATGTGAGTTATTTGAAAACAGGGAGGGTTCTCACCAGGGGTAATCAAGTTCAGATGAGGTCATCAAAAGAGGCCCTAGTCATGAAAATGATGTCATTATGAGATGAATAAATTTGGATATAAATGTTGTCAGGACATATAAAGGGATGGCCCTCCCTCAGTACCTCAAGGATGGAGGCTTAGACAGTACTCTTCCTCTCACAGCTCTTTGAAGGGACTTGCTCTGCTAATTCCTAGATCTTAATAACTAGGCTCCAAGAGCCGTGAGACTAATTTCTATTGCTGAGGCCCCCAAGTCTGTGGTACCTGGTGAAAGCACACGAATATCATTATCCAGTTAGTGAGAAATGTAAATCAAATTGAGGCATAATACCCAAGTATGTGCACAGTCTGTGCAGTCTCCTGCCATGGTGTAGAGTGGCATGGGCCAGAACCAGCTGGCCAGTGGAAAGCTGGGACCTGAGTGTGCCCTCTGAGGTCATTTACTGTTAAAGGACAAGCACTGTGATCTAATGTTTGTGGTACTGGAAATCCCCACCTGACCTCGGGGTGCTCAGCTTTCTCTGGCATGTGCTCTCAGGTTTCAGTTCGGCAGAGGTTGCACATGGCATGCCTGCTGCCTGGAACAAGGATGAGACTGTTTTTCTTAGGCACACCTGTTGTGGCTGACCCTCACTTCTTACTGTTGGTTCCCTGATGCCCAGCTCCACCTCAGATGGAGAGGCCAAGAAAACGATGTCCGGAGGGAAGAGGTAATGTCATGTACAGCTGCTGCCTTTAAAGAAACAAGAGGCTAAAATGACCAGAAAGTCCTCGTCCTTTGAAGAGAAACTAATCAGGAGCCCAGAGGGAGATAAATGTGTTCTTCATTCTGACCAAATGTAGAAACTGCTCATTAAGAAAAAAAAATCAATGTCTGTGACACTTGTATAAATCATCTGACACATTTACAACACTTAAGGTCAGATGCTTTTTTCTCATTCAAGTGTTTGGGAAGAGGAAAGAACTTCTGTGAACATCTATCTTTTCATTTGTGTATATTATAAGCCAAATTGCAGTAATTAGTTTAAATGAAGCTATCTTTAAATCTTTATAAACATTTAAGATGGATTAGGGGCATGTTGACCAAAACAATCTGAATTATTTGTTTATCCAAATCTAGCCGATATTGGAGACTCAGGATACTATTTTATACACCATCTACCTGGATACACTTAGAAAAAAAAAAAAAAGCAACATTTCTTAGAATAATAGTATTGGTCAATGAAATAGATTCACTCCTCCGAACACCAATGGGCGAGACCTCCCTCCCATAAATCTTGAGGACCCAGTTGAAGCAGCTCCATTGTTGAGAAGATACTCACAGCAGGAAGTGCAAAGAAAGAAATGCCAAGGAGCGCGAAGCCTGCAGAGAGCAATCTTCCCAGCCAAGTTAGGGGTGTTTTGTCTCCATAGCCAATGGTTGTCAGTGTAATCTAGAAAGAAAGTCAACAGAACATCCAGCTTAAGTACTCGAGAAGGAAGTTAGGACCCGGAGCGGGAGACAAAACAGCATCCCCACTAAATCAGGATGCAAGAAGTCTTGTTGGCACACTGTCTTCCTGCACTTTCATTTTCCATGACGCATAACAGGACTTCTCTTTGTTTAAGGGAAGGAATAACCGGCATATTTTGTCCTCCCTTGTAATACAGTCTCCAGTTTGTCCATGCGTATTCAAAGGCCAGTTATTTGGGTAAGAAGATCATCGTCCCCAGATATGGAAGAGATAGCGCTGTGGATTTATAAGTTAGTACCCCAAACGGTGATTCATTTATTAAGACTGTTTATCGTTTTCTTAAAGTCTTGAGCATTCAATATTCATTTTATGATTTGCAGTGGAACAAAAAGGAAAGGAATATAGTTCTTGTCCTCGGATAATTATGACAGTAAGGGAGACATGATATAAGCACCCAACTAAAACAGGAAGAGAGGCATACAGGAATTTTAGTGGTGTGTGCGCGGGCATGCGTGAGTGTGTGTGTGTATGAATGTGTATAATTTGTAGTTTTTCGGTCAAAAGCATGTCATCAGCAAACAATAAGTCTTTTAATTCTTCCTTTCTGATCTGAATACCTCTTACTTTTCTTTCCCAACTGTTCTGGAAAGGACTTCCCATTCTATCCTATTTATTTTTAAATGTGTGGGCAGATGGGTAGGCACGGGTATCACATGCAAGGAGAGGTCAGAGGATAACCTGCTAAAGTTGGTTTTCTCCATCACACGGGTCCCCGGAGTCAAACATACTGTTGTGCTTGGTGGCAAGTCATTTTACTGGCTGAACAATTTCATTTGACTGACATGCATTCCTAATTTTTAAATAATAATAAAGGGTTCTATTTCAATTAGGTGTGTGTGTGTGTGTGTGTGTGTGTATACACATATTTAAATATATGCTAGGTGTGCAGTCTTAACAGAGGCCAGAGGCTATGGTTCCCTTCCAGGCTGGAGTCATGGGTGGTTATGAATCACCTGAAATGGATGCTCTTCCTCTTACCTATTGAATCATCACTCCAACAATTTTCTGGATATAACGAATTTATCTGAAATAAACTGGGAGTGGAAAGATAAATACCACAGGTGTTTTCCTTTTCAAAATTTTTTTCTTTTAGTTTTGAGATTATAAAAATATGATGATGTCATTTCCCCTTCCTTTTTTTCCCCTCCAAACTCTCCTACAAACCTCTCCTTGCTCTTTTTGAAACTACATACATATGTTTATATGCTCATGAGTACACATACACACACACACACCCACTTCTAAGTACCTGCTTAAGTAAGTTACTTGTGTTTATGTTTCTAGGGCTGACCATTTGGTACTGGATAACCAAGTGTGTGTTCTTCCCTGTGGAAGACTATTTCTCCTGACTCAGCATTTCTCAGTTGCCCATAGTTCTTTCCACAGGATTGATACCGCCTGAGGTTTCTCTTACCAATTTGGCTATTTATTTTTGTCCTTGTTCAGCTCATTTTTAGGTGGTCATGTTGGTGAGAATTTATGGGTGTAGCTACTGACATTCATAGGTTACATAATTTCACAGCAAACTCCTTATTTCTCTGGCTCTTACAATCTTTCCATGCCCTCTTCTGCAGTGTTCCCTGTGAAACCCTGAATATTCCCTCTAATTGTACTCATGAACCCCATTATCTATCCAGTTGCTTATATCAGAAGCCTTAGGCTCAGCCCTTATTATTCCTCATTATCTCTCCCTTCATTGAACCCTTCAGCAAATCCCATTGATTCTGTGTGAGTGAGATGCTACAAATCCCACCTTCTGTCACTACGGCCTCCTGGCAGCCCAAGTTGCTATACTAGTTCCTACCTGCTTATGTTTCCCTTTTCCTCTGGTTCGTTCTTATAGACTGAAAAGGAATGGCATTTTCTCACTCCTTTCTAAGAAAAAAATATTTCAATGTTTTTCTATCTGATTTTCTGAACCACAGGGTTCACATGATTCTTCTCTTTGGAGAGGGTCATATCTTCATATTTGCTTCGGATACTTTAGCCATCACGACATTCCAGCCCCTCTGAAAAGTTAGAATCCTGATGACTCAGGCAAGCCCAGGTAGCCTTTTGATCATGTTATCCCATCAGTGAAATTCTTCTTTACCAAATCTTCCCAGGGCTCCTTACTGACTTTTAGATCTCTCAAATATTCTTTCATGGAGGAAGATTTCTCTATCTTGTCTACAATAGTCTCTTGTTACTGTATATATCGATAGTTATTACTGCCTTCCTCTTTCCCTCCCTACTCATCCCTCCCCCTCCCTCCATCCCTCCGTCCTTCCCTTCCTTCCTTCATTTCCCTTTCCTTTTCCTTCCTTAATTCTCTATTTCCTTCTTCTTACTTTATTTTATTCTTTCCTCCATTCTGTGACAGGGTCTTGTTCCATAGTTACCCAGCTGTCTTCAAATTTGCAATCTTTCTGCCTTTATGTCCCAAGTGATGGGGTTACAGAGACACACCAAGACCATCTGTGCTCTTTGTTTTATGATAGCACTTGTAACAACTGCTAGTAATTTGACAGCATTTATAACAAGTACTGGATCCATACCAAAAGGAAAAAAGATGACCAGTATTTTATTATCTTCCCAACATCTAGCATGGTGCTTGTTACCAATAATGGAGAACTCAGTATTTAGAAAATAATTAAAGGGTACTTTCAAGATTATTGGCCAGAAATTGATTGAGAAATATAGGACAGAAACTCCTATAAACCCCTAGCTTGAGGGGAGGTTTCCAAGGATGGGCTTGTACATGGGTTAGGAAGGGCAAAACAGAAGAGGAAGAGGGATGGGATGGGGTAGGGCATCCAAGGAGGCAGAGGAAAAGGAATGAAGAGCATTTTCTGCAGGTGTTAGCCTTGGCAGAATGAGGAAAGTCTCCCGTGGGAGATAATGTAGGCACAGTATGAACAGGGATCGGAGCTGGGAAGGCATTGACAATGTCTCTAATCACCCTGAAAAAGTTGGAGACTTTTGAGGGGAACCAGAGGCCTCGGGGAGGGGACAATGCTTGGGCAGAGGGAGTGTGGGAGGGCATCAGGTGCAAGTCAGCAAGAGGCCTGTGGGTGGAAGAACTCATCCAGGGCTGCAGAGAGGGAAAGTGTCTTGACACCTAGTAGTCAATGGAGTCTAACTCCAACTACATCAGTATGAGACTCTCAAAATATGCTTCCTGATACCAAAACCAAAGTTTTGTTGTAATTTTATTGTATTTTTAAGCAACCATTGTTTTTTAAAACCAAATTGATTAATCTTTTTGCAATAATTTATTAATACAACTCATTGAAGGAACATTTCCTGGTTTTGCTATGGAGGAAAATGTGACATGTTATGGTTGTTTTGTGTTTCTATAACACAAAGTTATAGTCCAAGTTCTCACAGAGTAGAATTCACAGATTCACACTGCATCTAAATCTGTGGAACGGGGCACAGCAAAGTAACTATATTGTGTTTTATATTGGTAATTTTTTTCTCTTCCAGGAATGGTAATGACATAGAGATAGAATATTGTAGATTCAGAGAAATTGGCTCAACTTCCCTTGGATTTTGGTGAAGAGTTGGGCCACCTGTCTGCCCTGTGATTTGGGCTTCTAAAATAATCACATCCAGAGAACCTGGTGGAACTAGTAGCCGAACCTCATTTCTCAACAAATTATTCCTCTCTCAATTCAAAGAAACTCAGGAATTTCTTGGTTGGATACTTAGGGATGAATGTCCCAAAACCATGACTCAAATCCTTCCTCCCTTTAGCTTGTTCAGTTTTAGACAAGTGAACTGTAACTAGTATACTTCTTGGCTGCTGAAAGCCCATGCTAGGGGTAGCCAGCTCACTCTTTACACAGAAGCCAAGAGACAAAAGCCCTCTTGATGCTTCACACCCTGGGCTTATGATAAACCATTAAATATTTCTGCCTTCTAGAGACTTCCCATCTTTGTCTGGGCACAGAAATTATTCATTTCATGTAGGTTCAGTGTCATGGAAATGGAAACCCCTATAGACACCAGCTTTCAGTGTATTTAGGGAGAATCCTAGAGCTTATTTTGGAGATCCTAGACTGGTTACCTAGGGGATTGTCAGAGTCTGTGAGGAAGTTGCAATTGGACTTCAGAGCTGAATTGAGTAGCGGGGACAATTGATTTCTTTTCTGGAAAATACTTCATATGTCTCTAAGATCCCAGCAGTATTCTGATGGTATAAGTGAGGTACTATGACTTGTTCATTGTGCTGCATATTTTCCATATTGCAACCACTGTCACACACAGAGTGTGAAAGCAACTCCCAGTCATAAGGGCAGACAATGACTATTAATTATACTATAAAATTAATGTAGTGATTTGCGATACTTGGACTTCTAAAGAGCATTGATTTTTGGAGAAACTAAATCTAATGGTAGAGTGTTGCTATGGCAGAAACGATAAATAAGGCACCTCTTTTCAATGACGGTCTCTTTAGAACAGGAATCCAACATCAGATAATGATATAGCTCCTCCTTTGCAGATACCCCACCGACCCCTGAGTTGTGTAATTCCTTGTCAGCTCTTTATATGCATAGGACATTAGGGCATAAGGGTTGAGCACAGTGGTACTGGAGCTGGAATCGGATCCAATGTCTCTGTTCACCTTGGGTGAGTCATGGGGATGCTTCATAGCTACACACAGGCTGGGTGGGTGTGGATGACAGCAATGACTGGGTGGGTCCAGGATGATACAGAGCATCAAAGTGTGGTTACTTAATGGGTTCTGCTTGTACTAAGACATTTTGGATAATTCCTGAGTCAAAGTATTTCATTCTTTTCTATTTCATCCAATGAATCATAATATATTAGAGTCTTGCTTTGCATACCAAATATAAAGGAATGAGTTGAACTTCAGTGCAGCATAATCAGTGAAAGTAAGTCTTATGAGAGAGTCCTGTTACTCTCTGTATAGAAGATCATCTTCTAATACTATATTAATGCATGATAATATACATGACCTAGTGGCCTCCTTCTTTTCTCCCTTAACTGGAGAACAAATACAGGGACTTTTTCATATGGGCAAATATACTTTCTCTGAGCTATCTTCTCAGTTTCCGAGACGGCTTCCTAATTGAAAGCTCTATGACAGCTAGTTTTCTACTTAGAAGTTTCATAATAGCACATCATCTCAAAACTAAATTATATATCTGTATTTAATTTATAAAACGTATATATTTTATTATTTCCTAAACCCACAGAGGTACACTCATTTCATAACATTCTTTATGTAGAATTGGGATTCTACTTCATATTTTTATTTGCATATTTTTATTTGTATAACCCTCACCCATAAAGCATTAAATTTTGATGTTCTATAAGTTATGTTTTAAAAAAGATTTATGCATGTAATTGTTTTGCCTGTATGTATGTATGTATGTATGTATGCATGTATGTATGTATATGCATTATATGTGTGCCTGGTAGTGTATAGATACCAAAAGAAGATATCAGATTTCCTGGAACTGGGCTTACAGAGGGTTATGAGTTACCATATAGATTCTAAGAATTAAACTCAGGTCCTCTGCAAGAACAACATGTGCTCTAAATCACTTATTCCTCCCAAGTTACATGTGTGTATGTGTGTGTGTTTAGCATGATCTCATGTTTCATGGAATGATCTAAATACAGAGAGTCCCTAGATTTGTAGGATTTTTCCCTCAACAGAGTTGTGTGTTCACACTTGGCTTTATAGTAGTAATATTTTAGTATTTTGCATTTTGAGCTTCTAGGAAACATTATATTCCATTTTCATAAACTATCCATCTGTCTGTACCACGCACTATCAGTGTGCTGGCTAGTTTTACATTAATTTGACACAAACTAGGGTTATCAGAGTAGAGGGAGCCTCAGTTGAGAAAATATGTGTATAAGATTGGGCTACAAGTCAAGATGTAGAGCATTTTCTTAATGGGGAGAGTGGTCTATTATAGGTGGTGCCACTCCTGGCCTTGTGGACCTGAGGTCTATAAGAATGCAGGCTGAGTTCCTGATCTCTCCAAGACGTTTAACATGAAGGGATATTGGATTTTGTCAAAGGTTTTTTTCAGCATCTAGTGTGATGATCATGTGTTTTTTTTTCCTTTGAGTTTGTTTATATAGTGGATTGCATTGATGGACTTTTCTTACATTGAACCATCCCTGCATCCCTGGGATGAAGCCTACTTGATCGTGGTGAATGGTAGTTTTAATGTGTTCTTGGATTTGGTTTGGGAGTATTTTATTGAGTATTTTTGCATCGATATTCACAAGCAAAATTGGTTTGAAGTTCCCTTTCTTTGTTGGGTCTTTGTGTGGTTTAGGTATTGGAGTAAATGTCTTCATAGAATGAAGTGTTCTTTCTGTTTCTATTTTGTGGAATAGTTTGAGGAGCATTAGTATTAGCTCTTCTTTGAAGGTCTGGTAGAATTCTGCACTAAAACCATCTGGCCCTGGGCTTACTTTTTTTTTTTTTTTGGGAAGTTTTTAATGACCGCTTCTATTTCCTTAGGGTTTATGGGACTATTTAGATAGTTTACCTGATCTTGATTTAACTTTGGTACATGGTTTCTGTCTAGAAATTATTCATTTCATCTAGATTTTTTTCAGTTTTGTTGAGTAAAGCTTTTGTAGTAAGATTTAATGATTTTTTGAATTTCCTCAGTTTTTGTTGTTATGTCTCCCTTTTCATTTCTGATTTTGTTAATTTGGACACTGTCTCTGTGCCCTTTATTTAGTTTGGCTAAAGGTTTATCTATCATGTTAATTTTTTTCAAAGAACCAGCTCTTGGTTTTGTTGATTATTTGTATCATTTTATTTGTTTCTAGATGGTTGATTTAAGCCCTGATTTTGATTATTTCCTGCGTTTTACTCCTCTTTGGTATGCTTGCTTCTTTTTGTCTAGAGCTTTCAGATATACTTTTAAATTGCTGAAATGAGAACTTTCTAATTTCTTTTTAAAAAAGATTTATTTATTTATTTTATGTATATGAGTACACTGTAGCTGTACTGATGGTTGTGAGTTATCACATGGTTAATGGGAATTTGAATTCAGGACCTCTGTTTGCTCAGGTTGGCCCTGCTCATTCTGGCTTAAAGATTTATTTATTATTATATCTAAGTACACTGTAGCTGGCTTCAAACTCCCCAGAAGAGGGCCTCAGATCTCATTACGGATGGTTGTGAGCCACCACGTGGTTGCTGGGATTTGAACTCAGGACCTTCAGAAGAGCAGTTGGTGCTCTTAAGTGCTGAGCCATCTCTCCAGCCCCTCTAATTTCTTTATGGAGGCATTTAGTGCTATGACCTAGGTTAGAAGAGAGATGTGTGTATCGGATATGGAGGAGTAGAGGGAGGAGAAGCTGTGGTTGTGATGCATTGTATGAGAGAAGAGAGGAGGGGATGGTTTGGGAGGGATCAGCCTGGTGGTACTAGTCTATAATTGTTGTACCTAGGAGGTTAAGGTAGGAAGATTGTGAGCTGTAGGCTAGCCTGGGTTACTTAGTAAGAACCTATCTCAGAAAAACAACAAGCTAGTGAGATGGCTCAGTGGGTAACATTGCTTTCAGTGACTTGAGTCTGATCCAAAGATAGTAATCTCAAAAGGCAGATGCATTGATACATGTCTGTAATTCCAACATCTCTATGGAATGATGGAGGTGGAGGTGGGCGAATCACCTGGAAGCTCATAGCCTGCTAGCCTAGAGTACACAGTGGTGGGAACAAAATTGACCCAGTCTCAACAAAGTGGATGAAGAGAACCAACTCCTGAAAATTGTCTTCTAACTACACATATGTGATTTGTGAATGCCTGCATCTACCACACACGGACCTGATAATAAGTTAGATGATAATTACAAAAGCAACAAATAAAACCAACAAAAACAAAAAGTAAAAATAACAACAACATAAACAAGAATGGAAGATGCTATGGTCACATTTTGACACTGGTTAGCCTAGAGATTTTTTTCTTTCACATCGATTAATTCCATGATAAAAATAGGAGTTTTCTCTCTTTCCTTCAGGGGAGAAATCAACAAATGTTCTGTGGCACGATTATGAAAACATAACTAGCAATACTAGTTTTTAACTAATGCATTCATGTGAACAAGTTAAAAATAGGCTGTTTGTATTTAACAGCATGGCATAATTTCTCAATAAGAGGGTCTTTGAAGAAGGACAGTTCCACTCTAGTAATACAATTACTAGAGTATACTACAGTAATACAATTATTCCCCTTCCTCCTTACTCTCCTTCTTCCTCCCTTTCCTTTCCTCTCCTCTCTTCTACTCTCCCCTCTCCTCTCCTCTCCTCTCCTCTCCTCTCCTCTCCTCTCCTCTCCTCTCCTCTCCTCTCCTCGCCTCCCCTCCCCACCCTTCCCCTCCCTTCCCCTTCTCTTCCCTTCCCTTTTGCATAAACAGCTGATTTCAGAAAGTGTGTGGTCCTCAAATCTGACAGTCAGCTTTGGTACTCGAACTGTTGACTCAGAATGGTTTTCTCTGGTTCAAAGATCAGAGTGTACTTCAGTGGGTGGAATCACAGAATTTGGATTCTTCTATGGCAGGTTCCTTGGTATATTATCATTCATGGTTCAGGCTTGAGGTCAGATACATAATAATAGTAATGGCTGATATTTTCCTAGTGTTTGATGGACCATCTCTGTGTCTCAATCTCATTCCATGCTCATAGCATAGCTGTATTTTCTTAATATGACTATCTCTATTGTAATATAGGGAATGATTGCTTAATACCAGTCTCCATGGACTAGAGGGATGGCTCAGTGGGTAAGAGAGACTGATACATAAGTACAAAGATCTGAGCTCAAACCCCAGAACCTCTGTGAATAGCTGAGTGCAGACATATACGCCTGTAGCCCCATCACTGTAGAAGTCAGAGAGAGGGGATGACTGTGACTACCTGACCACTAACTTATCTCTAGCTTCAGTAAGAGATCCTATCTATGTCAAAGAAATGAAATGGTTGGTGGAAGAGCAGAACCTCTGGTGTCCTCTAGCTTCCACATGGACGTGTGTTCCCATTCCAGGACAGACGTCCATTCACATCCACCTGAGATGAAACCAATACCAATGATTCAGCAAATCACAATGTTGCATCCAGAACTCGTGTCTCTTGAGTGTATTTCTTCTCTTTTTAAGACAGCATGTGTCAATGCCTATAGAATAATGCTATCAAAAAAACAAATGTGCAGACACAGGTACCAGGTGAAATTATTAAAGCATTCTTAATGAATTCGGGATTCTTAGTGAAGAATTTCCTAAAGAGCCTGGAGAGCCATGCACTTCATACACACATGCTGTTAAGGTAAATGTGAGACTCAGAGGTGCTTATAGCAGGGTTCGGGGTGGGTGGCTGGGGTGTGTGGGTGTTTGGAAGCTGAGAATGCTCTTGAATCATTAGGAGCTGCTATGTTGATTCTCTTAGGCTAAATAAAGCTTTAGGTAAAGCATTGACAGTAAAAAACAATCATTTACTTTAACTACATGTACTGGTACTAATTTAGAAAATGATGCTTTGTACAATAATGCAGAAAACACTTTTACCGGTGAATCCAAAGTAAGGAGGCCTGATTCTCTGATCTTATCAAGGAAAATGGCATCCTTCTTCATTCCCCATGTATTTTACACACAGATTTGAGATATGAAACACATTGCACACATAGTACACTATATTACATATAGAAGTCATCTAATCAAGTTGCTTTGTGAAAGTTCATAGGATTTTTGGCATGAGGTCTGAGACTTTACTTGGCTGATATAAGTTCTGAAATAATCTCTTCAAGGACACGGTCTCAAATGGAATCTGTGTTCAGATGCCATCCTATCTGCTGTTAGATAGAGTCCTTCTCTCTGCTAGTAAACTAGAAAAACATTGCACTAGTTTTATTCCAAGCAGTAATAGAAAATAATTTCAGAAAATCCTATTTGTAAATTATTTCTGAATAAATATGAGGTGGCTGGACAAGAAGAAAATAGTGTGAGGATGACTGAAGAAATAATAGCACATGGCCCGCTAGGTAGCACCCAGACCCTGAACTCCAGAGCCAGGAGCATATGGGGTTAGGTAGTTCACCCCCTCCACTGCCTGCCATGACAACCCCCAATCCCAGTTACCACTATAGAGGCCAGAAATCTTTTCATGGCAACTTCCAATTCCCAAGCTTCCTCTCTGCTTACTCTGTGTGTTTGCAAAAGAAAAAAAAAAAGAAAAAAAAAAAAGAATATGGTTCTCCTTTCTTCTGTTGTTTTGGCAGACACTTCTACCTAATATCCTTAACATCAATGTCCACACCCCAAACAGCTACCACCTATGTCTGGGAACTTGCTGTGGTCTTGGTCTTGGTACCAGTTCTTGAGTATCTGCTATCTCACATAGTGAGGAGGGCACATTCCTTTGTTCCTCAGCATAGAACTGTGTTCAGGTATCAAAATTGTACATTGGCATTGATCGCTACTGACTACACTACTGTATCTCCCTAAATATTGATGTTGGGGACAGCTCTTCCTATCTTAAATCAAGGACCTTTGCTTTTAATACTTGGAATTTATTGGGGAACTGTATTTATAGATAAAACACAAATCAAATTTTGGTATCAAATGTTGATACTTTGGACTCTTACGAAGGAGAATTTCCCTTCTCATAAAGCCTAGAACTAACAAACACTCCAGTTTAGGGTAGTCTCATTTCCCCCATTTAACTAGATACGCCAGAGTTATTGAGGACCACATCATATACAACATGGACAATTTCAATTAAAAATGATGTAAACAAACTTTCCACAAAGGTCTTTAGTGACATATTATAAGTGGTACAATAATCCAAATTTACTTAGCACTCAGATCTAGTATATGCTGTTTTTGAAATGAATAGAAATAATAATCCTTCTTATCTGCTTTTCATGTTTTTTTTTAAAGCTTCAGACAACTCCGTTAATGAGTCAGCCAATATAAACAAGACTGCTTTAGAGTCACAAGCTCTTATTTTCATTCCTAGAAGCTTGGCATGCTGAAAGATCTTTTTATTTACTTATTTTTACTTTGATATCAAGCCCAGTGGTTCTTTTTTTAAATGGAAACATAATTAGGCCATTCAGAAACCTGTAAAGTACAGGTTAAACAGCAGTCAAAACAGTCTTCTTGAAAAGGAAATCATTGAAAATATGCTGCTTCTTCCTGCAAATCGCAAAGATGACCTTTGAAAGCCTGCTTTGTATGTTGCTCTGCAGAGAAGCTAGCTGGTGACTAAGCAAGAGTATATTAAGAGTTTCCCACACACAGTTTAACACACAACACAGCAATTTGTGTTGGTAATAAGAAGAAAAAGAGGAAGAATGGAAAGAGAACTAAAAAGCTGCCAGGCTTAATTCTTCAGCAACTGCATCTCAAAGGGGCAAAGATGCCTCTGAATATCTCCATCAATTGAAATGTATTTGAATTATCCAAGATAAGCTAACACTACACTTGAATTCAGGCTACTACAAACAGGCTGGGATATGAATTGCCTTCCCTCGATCCCATAAAAGCCCACCCACTTTCTCAGATTACACCATATTGCACCACGAGTAACAGAATTTCATTTACTTTCTATTATTAGAAGTATTTCAAGAATGTCAGGTCTCTTTCTGATCTCCATCCTTCTCCTTTCAAAATGCCCAATGTTTCTTGCATGTAGGGAAGAGTTGGAAATGAAACTATTTTCTTTCTTTCTTTCTTTCTTTCTTTCTTTCTTTCTTTCTTTCTTTCTTCCTTTCTTTCTTTCTTTCTGTTTTTTGTTTTTTGTTTTTTCGAGACAGGGTTTCTCTGTAGTCCTGGCTGTCCTGGACTCACTCTGTATACCAGGCTGGCCTTGAACTCAGAAATCCGTCTGCCTCTGCCTCTCAAGTGCTGGGATTAAAGGTGTGTGCCACCACCGCCCGGCCCTATTTTTTTTCTAAATTGACTTTGTGAGTTAACTTATAAAGTAATGAGTTTCATTATGAAGTTCTCTTTCTCTTACTATGTGCATGCCTTGATATTTTGTTCTCATGCATGCATATCATATTATTTTGTTCTAATTCATCCCTCTCCCAAATTCTTCTGGCATCTCAGCTGTGTTGCTTTTTCTGATTATCTTTCTCCCTACAAAGACTATCCCTTTCTGCTCCTATGTCTGATGTATTTCATTACCCTCTCTTCTCCCTACCACATGCATCAACTTCTTTCTCCTCTCCCTTGATACCCTATGAGTTTCATGGGGCTAAGGGTGCAATGTGTGTGTGTATGTACACATATATATGTACGAATGAGTGTGTGCACATGTGCATGTACACACACACACACACACATACACACACACACACACATGTCTAGACTTTCCATATTATAGAAAGCATGCACTATTAGTTTTTCGGCACCTAGATTATTTCACTGTGACAATGACGACCTCCATTTGCATCCACTTTCCTACAGTTGTCACAGTTGCATTTTCCTTTGTAGCAGGAAAAAAACCTTTCACAATTGTTTATCTACTTTTATGGGACTATGGATGCATGTGAATGTGTGCACATAAATTCATGCACTTTTGTTTATATCTAGACTCTTCATCTTAGAGAAAATATGCACATCAAGTCTGGTTCCATTTCTTAGGTACTATGAACAGTGCTACAGTAAACACCAATGTGCTTGTGCTCATGGCCTGCTGACTTAGAGTCCCTTGAGAATATACTCAGTAGTGATAGAGCCCTTTTTAGTTTGTTGAAGAAATTCCACAGTGATTCCCACAGTGGCTATTCAGTATACATTCCCACCAACAGTGTATGTGTTTTCCTCGTCTCCCTATCTTCACTAGCATTTGATGTCATGTGTTTCCTTGACAAGAGCCATTCTGACTGAGGTAGAAAATTCCCCAGTTTTAATTTACATTTCCTCTATGGCTAGGTTTTGAATATATATATATATATATGTATATATATATATATATATATACATATATATATATATATATTTCAAGTATCTGTTGGGTATTTTTTTTTCTGTTGAGCACTGTCAAGTTTATTAGCCCACTTATTGAGTGGATGGAATTTTGGTATTGAATTTTTACAGTTTATATATTTTTCATACTGATTTCTTGACTAACGTCTACTCAGCAAAGATATTTCTCCTCTCACTGTGTAACCTGCTTTTTAATATAATAGACTACTCTCTCACCACCGGCACAATCTTGAAGACATGTGCTCAATGCCAATGGTAACCCTACAGGGGAAAAGCTGCAGTCAGATAGATCATTTTCAGATGATAAACTCAATGAGGATAATTTCAGAACCTTACCGCCAGACTTTATGTTTTTAAAAGCCTAAAATTTAAGAGAATGTATCTCTAATTTTTATTTAGTTAATGACTACTATACAATCAAAAATGTATCTAGTTCTGCTTGATTTAGTCCTGACAAATGAGCAGTGGCTTATTAGACAACACCAACTCAAGTCTGTGTTCCTCAAAAGGCAAACACACACCCAGCAGTGCCTCAGTCGCAGGTTAGGATGATGGCATGCTCAGAGATTGGCAAAAAAGCTGGCTAGCACTCAAGAGTGATTTATAGTGAACTTCCCTCTGCAGAATAAAAAGAGTAGAAACATTTTACACAATTGGGAAAAGGGTTCTTGAGGGAGAAGGAGAGAGGAGAATACAGAAGAAATAGAAAAAGGGTACGGAGAATAGCAGGATACAAGTGATCTAAGAGAGCAAATAAGAAAACAGAAGGACTTTTAGGGAGGAGGGAGGAAGGGAGGTGAATACAGAAGAAGGAGGGAGATGTGTAGAATAGCAATAAGAATTCCAAAAAAGCCACAAAAGCCATATTAACTATTTACCTATTGGAAAAAAAACATAATACATCTAATTCTGTATATAAATGTACACATGTAGTTTTAACAAACTTTCCTCAGCTGGGATGGGCATCTTCCCTCCATGTGGCAAAGACCACATAACAAAAATGTCAATACAGACATGAGAAAGATGTCTTTTTAGTTGTTTTGTCTAAGAGACTCCCAAAGCATACAGTCTATCGCTGGTGCCCTTGGTTACCTCCCCGGTGGTGGAAGTTAAGTTCCTGTTGCTGAAAACACCATGAACTCTGTAAATCCTGGGACAGAACTTTCTGGAATGCCCCCTCCCTGATGACTAGATTTCTTGGTATCAGAAGGCACAATACAAGCTTCCACAGAGGGAAGCAACCAATTGTCCTATCAAACTGTGATGTCTATGAAGCACATCTATAGACCCACATGCCACAATAACTCCGTTGGTACAGGAGTAGCACACATACCTTAGTAGTAATCAACAGCTCTCTAATTGGATTGACATTCTGTTAAACAAGAGGAAAAAATCATTTCTGGTACTGGAAACCCAGCTAACTATGCAATGCTAATGAAGAAATGGTCATTGCAGGAGAATCTATAGCTAACAATTTAGTAAACCTCGTCCCTAACAATGATATAAGCTTAATTACTTATGCCCATAGGTTAGTATAGTCTTCACCTCTCATCAAGGTAACTTCTCTTTGCAACAGTGTCTACTACAGAAAACTATAACCAATCAAAATGAAGAAGCATACAGCCTGGTCTCAGTGGATATATCTACAAAACCCTCTTGTATCCAAGAAGAGGCATTGCAGGACATTGCATAAGAGGTGGTAATAAACATGTCAGACCAGAGGATCAGGAGTTTTCTGTGAAGTTGTGTCTCCTAGTAATATCAGCTACACCTCAAAATTGTCATTAACATGAGTGTCCAAACATGAGCTGAACAAGGACAACACCAATGGACAGGACAAAGAAGATGGGGAAAAGCCCACAGGGCCTCAACCCTACACAAAAAGCTGTAGGCAACTGAAGAAATTTGGGAATGGAAGAGGTGGTCTTCCCTATAGAAGAGTGCACCAATTGGTTATCTAGTGCCAAATGGTCAGCCCTGAAAATGTATGTACAAGTGACATTATATGTACTGTGCAGGTAATATTTAGGAATATATATGTGTATATAATACAACTAATAATTAGTAAATAAAAGAAGCTATGAATTTGAAGAATAGCTTTAGGGGAGGGTTTGGAGGGAGAAATGGAAGGAAGCATTGTTGGAATTATAATCTCAAGAATAAAATAGAAATATCTTACACAATTATAAATTTTGTATGTTTCCAGGTAACTGCCTTTTAAAACACCATAAACATATAAAATAAAAAGAAATATAAATTTTATCTTGTATAAAGTATTCCCATATCAAGTAAATTCTTATTAGAGAGTAATTTCCAAATGACTGTTTTGTAAATTCTTCACAATGTAGGAAGAGATTTGCCTGGAAGGAAAAATACATTATTCACAGTCTATACCCTTTCCAGACTACTGTGTTCTGCATCTTCCTGGCTTTCTGAGTTATTTTACAACTCTCTAAATTGTAGATAACACATAGCAATGCAAAATAATTTTTGTCATATATGTGTAAGTAAATTACGTATAGTGGATGTTCACTGTGAAAGCAGACAGATTTCCCTCTATTTATCCTTATGTTTCAATATCCTGACATTTAGGAATTTTTCTGGGCTCTGCTAGGTATTATGAACTGACTGTCACATGTGACATGAGTTTTTGAAATGAATTAAACATAATAGGAAGCATGCATTTAATTTTTAATTCTCTCTCTCTCTCTCTCTCTCTATCTATCTATCTTTCTCTCTCTCTCTCTGAGACAGAGTTTCTCTGTGTAGCCCTGGCTGTCCCGGAACTTGCTCTATAGACCAGGCTGGCTTTGAACTCACAGAGAGCTGCCTGTCTCTGCCTCCCTAGTGCTGGGATTAAAGGTATGTGCCACATGCCCAGTTATTTTTTATTTGTATGACAACTGCCTTTTTATGCTTTTACCTCCTTTGAAAAATGTTTGTAACAGTGTAAAGGAAAAATGGGATTTTGAATGGTGAATATTATAATAAGGTAAACATGATCTCTAATCTTCCAGCTCGAGTGTCCCAGCATTCTCTTCTTGATTGGTTGATGCCTTTAATTTATCTCTCTTTGACTCAGCTGCTTTTCCAATTTGTGTATCTGTTATGTTTTCGAAAGTGTTATTCTGTGGATCCCAAACTGACTTTAAACTGTGACCTTTCTGCCTCAGTGTTCAGACTTCTGGGATTACAGGCCTGTACCACCATACGCTCCTCCCTTTTGACAATTAAAAACCCTTCTTTTTTTTTTTCTGGAGTAGTAAATCATGTCATTAATTGTCTATTTAAGTTTATAAAGTTAAAACAAATAATCCTATTAACATTTTATATTTTCTTTTTCTTTTTTTCTTTTCTCTCTCTCTCTCTCTCTTTCTTTTTTTTTTCTTT
>NW_022196896.1:50408900-50432725 GCF_008632895.1 Mastomys coucha
TCAGAAATCTGCCTGCCTCTGCCTCCCAAGTGCTGGGATTAAAGGCGTGTGCCACCACTGCCAGGCAACATTTTATCTTTTCAAAATGGTAACTTTTACTTAGGAAATAGCCAAGCACTCAAAAATATAAATGTTAATTTATGCATGAGTTTAATTTTGTGAGTTCCCAAAGACACAGAAACTCCTCAGATCACTTACAAATACTGTACATTTCCATCTCCATCCCTTTTGGAAGTTAATATTTTCATTGAAACCGTCCACTGAAAAACACCATGTTATATAGTCAGTGGAGACATTCCATAGTAGCTAATAGATAAAAACAGATTTTTATACTTACTGTGCCCCACCAGAGAGCATCCGCGTATGTTGAAAACTCTTTATTGGCATCTTTTTCCACCAGATAGACAAGGAAAGATGAAAAAATAAGAACCAGAAATCCAATGTACCAGGCTGTGATTAATTCCTAGGTATAAAAGGGATGAAACATTTTAGAGGTGACAATATTTTTTGGAAAAGGAAGCATGAACTCTATGTACAGCTCAATCATGTTCCTACTTCTAGGAAATATACAAAGGCTTTAAAATAGTGCATTAAGAATCAGGGCTTCAAAGGGCTTGAACCACCATCTGGAGCAACTGCCTATGTCAAGTTTATTAAACATTATTGCAATCAACAGAACGTTTTCCTTTTCGGTGCAGAGAGCACATTTTTACCTTGCTGTGAGCATAAACCACGGAGCCCAGCAACTTCCAGGTCCCTCCCCTTCTGTCCATGCGCACCATACGCAGGATCTGTAGGAACCGGAGACTTCTGAGCGCTGACGTGGCGAAAATATTACCCTGAGTTTTTGCAGAGACAACTGCTATTGAAGCGATGAGAACAATGGTATCTGAAAGAAACAGGTTGAGACCGCCATAAGTCACACAACTAATGTATTTTATTTCTCAAAACAATATTTCTGAAGTGTTCATGTGCATCACTTTGAGTAAAAAGAACTCCGCGCTCCGTTTCACCTACCAGAACGTAGCAGGGAGTCAATTGACTGCAGAGCTAAAAGGCCCAGAACTTATCTTACCTGTCACTTTAGCTCTGGTCCCTTGACCACTCTACACGTTTGCCTGTACAATTCTGAATCACATAAGCTTCAACAGATTGACAGCGGCCCCCAGAGAATTCAGTGTATAGGGAAGCTGCAGGGCTATGAAGTTGTCTTGCAAATAACTCTGCTTTTATTAACTCCCTCCTTTGTAGCAAGAAGCTCCCAACTCAGCCCCCAACACTGTGGGGTTCTGGCTCCCTGGTAAACAGGACAGAGGAATCAGAGGCTATGCCCTGATGGAATGTCCTTGCTTGGTATAATACTGACTCTTGCTAGTTTTGCTAAACAATATGGCATTCTCTCTGACCTAACTATTCTTTTCTGTTGTGGAGTCCGCAGCTGCCTACTGCTTAAGAGAAGGTCGCCAGTAATCTGAAGGCTCTAGACTCTCAGTATGTTCTTTTAACTGGTCTGTCAGTTCAGTGATAGTTTCCAACACAAAGCAAATATCACGTCTGTTACAATACAGTATGCAATCATACACCATGGACTTTGTGTGGAAATGGATACTTAATGTCTGATGTATTGCTATTTGGCTTAAAATATCAGCTCTTTTTTTGTAAAAGAGAAAAGACAAAAATCAGAAAAGAGAAATTGTAAAATAGGAAAGACAAAGAGGACATAATCACTAAACTTCAAGTCAAACTTCCTTCCTGCCTCAAGTAGGCTGTGCATGGGCTTCCACACTCCAAGGCTGAATTCTGCTCAAGAGTGTAGGGTGTGCCATTTGATATGTCTCTATGATTCTCAGAAATAACAGATGTATAAATGTACCTTCTTCGTTCAGATTTTCCTTCCCAGCGTGGGACCTCCTTGTGTAAAGTGACACAGCATGCCTGAGTCACTCTGCTGGTGCTGCTCTTAGGTCCTTGGTCTGAGAGAAAGGATCTATGATGGGCAGCACAAGGACAAACCGGAGGATGTTTCTGGTCAGACCTAGACTCTACCCTGTGATGAGGCTCCAGAAGGCCTCAAATGTATCCCTTTCTGCTACTGAGAAGGTACCAAATGTGTTGCTTCAGACACCAAAGACATATTTTAAGTGAGTAGAATCCATCTGCAAATGTGTGATATAATCTCATTTTAGCAAGCATATGCATCAATTAGTGTAGGCTGGAAAAGCATATGAAAACTTGCATAGGTTATCACCATTAATTAGCTGTACAGAGCAGGCAATCAGGTGATATAATATACATGCAGGGGATTTGTATATTCCAAGTTCTAAATTTTCACGGTGTTGGGGTTTTATATACACAAATATATAATTTAAAATAAAAAAATATTGAAAAATGTTATATGCACATAAAAATAATGGTTTTCACCTTTTGGAGAGACTCACTGTGATAACCATGACTTAGAGAGACACTGCTTTTATGATCCTAGTAGATAGTTTTGCCTTTATTTTATTGTATTCTTGCATATTACCAAGTATGCACTACTTTATTTATGTACTAAAATACTCAAACAGTGAAAGAAGTGAATTGCTAGTAATGGTACAGAATATCCAACAAACAAAAATAACTCTTATGCCTGGTGCTTTCTATAATTTTTACACTATATCTTTTAAAAATACTTTGAAGTGTGTGTGTGTGTGTTTCTGTGTGTCTACGTCTCTGTGTGGGTGTGTGCATGTGTGTACAGATGCTCACAGAGGTTAGCAGGTATTTGAGACCCAGGAGTTGGGTTTACAGGTAGTTGTAAACCACCCACCTTGACTGATGGGAACAAGACCCTGGTTCTCTGTGAAGCTGAATGTCATCTTAACTGCTGCATAATATCTCTAGACCTCAAACTTATTTCTGACAGATTTTTGCTTGCATGTGTCCCTGGCTCCCACATGTGTGCTTGTCCACAAATGCTAAAAGAGGACAGGAGAAACCTTGGAGCTGGAGTAAAGGATGTTTGTGAGCCACCATGTGGGTTCTGGGAACTGAGCCTGGGTTCTCTGAAAGAGCAGAAAGTACTCTTGGCCACCAAGTCCTTTCTCCAGCCACATAAACATATCTTGATTGTTATGAAACTTATTAATTAGAAATTCTATGGATTTTAATTCCCAGATGAAGACATGAGGTGTGGAATAAATGTGTTGTATTTTTTTTTAAATCAATTTGTCAATGTGTTAAACTAATACCTCAAAAAGTATGCTATGAAGTTAGCACATTACAGAAAAGCTAAAGAAAGTAAAAGGAACACTGTTAGTTTGAAGAAAATTTAAAATTAGTCACACAGTGATTCATAATCTAAATGTCTAAAGTCACGAAATATGCAAAGGTAACTGCAGATTGGATTTAATACTCTCATTGTAATTCTGATCAGAAGAGTTCAGTAAAATGAGCAGTCAAATGGCACAGAACACTTTCTTTGTTTTCTTCCTTCCTTCCTTCCTTTCTTTCTTTCTTTCTTAGAACAAACTTTCTTTTTCTTTCTCTTTTAATCAGCACCACCTATTTCTTAGGAAACTATAGAAGTTAGGAATAATTTTTATTTATATATTTATTATGTTTCTTATCAGTTAGTTTAATTTATAAAATGGAGGTTCCACAGACTTGAATCACTGGGTTTTTGTTTTTGTTTTCCTCCTTTTTATGTAACCTAAAAACTTAAAAAAAAATCTCCTGTTAAGACCATCCAAGGACTGCCCCACCAAGGGATTCATCCCATTGGCAGACACCAAACCACAACACTAGTGCTGATGCTAAGAAGTGCTTGCTCACAGGAGCCTGGTATGGCTGTCCCCTGAAAGGTCCTACCAGCACCTGACCAGTATAGAAGCAGATACTCACAGCCAACCATTGGACTGAGCCCTGGGGACCCCAATGGAAGAACTAGGAGAAGGACTGAAGAAACTGAAGGGAATTGCAACCCCATAGAAAAAACAATATCAACTAACTGGACCCCCCCCCAACCCCCAGAGCTCCCAGAGACTAAATCACCAACCAAAGAGTATATATGGAGGGTTCCATGGCTCCAGACACATATGTAGCAGAGGATGGCCTTATCTGACATCAATGGGAGGGAAGGCCCTTGGTCCTGTGGAGGAGTGATGTCCCAGTGTAGGGGGATGTTAGAGCAGTGAGGCAGGAGTGCGTGAGTGGGTGGAGGGTCACCCTCATAGAGGCAAGGGGAAGGGGAGAGGGGGGATAGGGTGGGGGTTTGTGGAGGGGAAACTGTAAAGGAATAAAGTGATTAATAATAGTAATTAAAAATCTCCTAAGTACTTCTAATAGTACATGCAGTGTGAAACTTATAGAAAACCCTTAAGAACTAAGAAAAACTCATTAAGAATTATAGTACAGGGCTGGTTGAGTCAGCTCAGCAAGTAAAGGTACCTGCTGCCAAGCCTGATGAATTTGATCTCCATAACACACATAATGGAAGAACCGATTACCACAAGTGGTCATCTGACATCAACACAGTACTGCAGCAAGTCCTCCCAATAAATAATAAATAAAGCAATAAAAAAACCACCCAAGTAAAACTTCACTACTATGTAGGCTAATTAAAATATATAATTAAAAACAATAGGAGTTGAACACAGATACTTTGCACGGATGGATGATGGTTCTGCAGAATTCGGTTGGATGAAAATCTAGAGGCAGGATTGGGCTATGTCCTTAGCTAGCAAGTTATTGGTTAGGGAATACCCGAAGGTCCCTGAAATAGCACAAGATATTGCCATTGCTCTTGGCTGCTCATCATAGCTATTGCTGAAGACATTGTATACTTTGGTGTTGGGACATGGAGAAATCAAATTGGAACTGACCCGGAAACTTCTTTACTAATGGCTGACTTTCACAGTGCTGGAACATGTTATGTGGGTCACTGAAAGAAAAGGGACATTAATAGTTTCCTGTGGCTGATCCTTTATACTAAGATATTAACTTTCCAGGCATATGCCATATGAGTTATTAGTTATTAAGAAGTATTCAGATTTATTTGTGTACTGGTTTATGTATTCAGCAGACATGGAGGGTCAAAATTAAATCGATTGCCTCCCAGGGCTCATTTGTAGGTGTTCAGAGACATATTTGATTGTCACAGAGGGGAGGAAGATATCTAGTGCTTAGAAGCAATATTTAAAAAAAAAAAAAAACTTTACTTATTTTTTTTACTTATTTACTCTACATCTGGCTCACTGCTCCCCTCCTAGTAACTCCCTCCCACAATCCTTCCCTCCTCCTCCCTCCTCCTCTTCTCTGAATAGTTGGGGGGGGGGGTCCAGGGTATCCTCCCACCCTGGCACTTCAAGTCTTTGTGAGTCTAGGTGCTTCTTCTCCCACTGAGGCCAGACAAGGCAGCCCAGCTAGAACATGTCCCATATACAAGCCTACAAATTAGTAAAGTTTCATTTGTTTTTCTTAAAAATTGCTTTATTTATCATTTAAATGTGGGAGGAGACACCACAGCACATGTGTTAATGTCTGAGGACTGTGGGATAGCCTTTCTTCCACTATGTTACCTGCTGTAGCTGTGGAGGCCAGAGGGACACTTGTAGCAGTCAGTTCTGCACCTACTATGTGGGTTCTGGAGAATCACAGTCAGGCTGTCAGGAACAGCAATAAGCGCCTTTACCCATTGAGATATCGCTTTAGTTATGAACATATAAATATATTTTAAGTGCCATTTTGGCACCAATTGAGAGTGACATTTTTGGGTATAAGAAGCAATATTTTTTTGCTAAACATCCTTCAATACCTAATGTGGTCCAATGAATAAAGAATGACTTACCCCCAATGTCAGTACTGTTGAGGTTAAGGAACCCCAATTTGTGTGTATGTGTGTGTGTGTGTTTATTGCTGTATTTAATCATTTGAACCACTCTATGAACAAATTGAGAAACTGAAGATTGTAGCAGTCAATAACCAAGACTCGACTTCTATAAGTGGTGTAGATAGTGCTGAAGCTGTGTGGCTAAGAGCCATATATAGCTTATCAGTCTTTGGCTGAGAAAGCCGGGGCAGGATGGTGGTAGGGGAAAGAGAAGTGAAAGGTTATGAAAATCAGGTGTATAATTAAGCAAGAATAGATTGTTATCACATAAAGCATTGAGGGAAGATAGAGTACAGGAAGGGGAACAGAGACAAAATGATGCTAAGAACAGAAGCTCTCTTTATGGGTGAATCAAGGAAAAAAATGGGGCTAGGGAATGAAATAGAGAAGCTAATAAATAAAGAGCTCAAGACTGCATGAGAAAAGAAAACCTATAAGCCTGTCTAATGCTCACTTCTTCCTAAGGAAAAAGATCCGAATACCTACGGAAGTGTTGAAAGGTCACTTAGTGACTCTAAGCAGCCAAGAGAAATATAAAATATAGACTAGTACTGTATTATAGAGGACACACACGATGTACTGAGTGGAGGAGGCTCATGAGGTACTGAGTCATTTAGAAAGATTTATTGCGGAGATTTGGGGAAAAGGCAAATGATTTGAGCACAATAAAGTCCATAGCGATATTTAAGACACACTGAAGTTTATCAGATTCTTCTAACTTAGCTCCAGTATTGCGTAATCAGCAAAATCAATGTGAATGGATCGTTATAAGTGGAGCCTAAAGGAGATTAGTCACTGCAAGCTCTTATCATAAGGCAGATTCGTGTGCAAAGGTACTGGGTTGTGGACCCCACACCTGGGTTAAAGCAAGGGCAGTTATGCGGCTTTACTTGACACGCATTGCTTTCTGCCGCGATTGCCCTACATCATGCATCTGTTTGGATTTAGCACAATGGGAAGAACTGAATTGTAAGGCCTGAGAAAAGCATGACTGGACACATCAACACCAGTAATTGTAAGAAGAGAGAATTTTTAGAAGTAAGGCACAGGACAGTCACAGCTAGAGCACTACACAATCTGAAGATGCTTTTACAGTTCTTTCTAGATTCTGGGTTTTTTGTTTTTTTGTTTTTTGTTTGTTTGTTTGTTTTGTTTTTCGAGACAGGGTTTCTCTGTGTAGCCCTGGCTGTCCTGGAACTCACTCTGTAGACCAGGCTGGCCTTGAACTCAGAAATCCTCCTGCCTTTGCCTCCCAAGTGCTGGGATTAAAGGCGTGTGCCACCACTGCCCGACTTCTTTCTAGATTCTTAAGATGATCTTCAGAAATTCTCAGAAAGCTTCTCCTATCACCATGCATTTCTTCATTTGTACTTAAAATTCTTTGCATTTTACTGTTTTTGAAAAGGGCAATAACCCCAAATTTGAGTGATTTAGTGAAATAGATATTTTAAAGTTATATCTATTAGAAGATCTAGATACCATAAGTACACAGAAGAAAAAAATGAATTTATCTTATCTATAAATTAATAAGGTTTTGGCTCATTTTTGGTTGTTCTATGAAAACGGTGAAGTCAGTGTATCTATGGATCTATTTTTATTTTAAAGATGTTTCCTTTAGTATTTGAGATCATTATATAATTATATAATTTTACTATTCATTTCCTGTCTCCAAACCCTTCCATAGGTCTCCCTTTCATCTCTTCTCAAATTCATAGCATCCTTTTTCACTAACTGTTATTCACAGTAACATGTGTAAATATATGAATATATGGATATGAAATATATATATTTCTGAATATAGAATTATCACCTGCTCAGTCTGCACACTGTTACTTGTATTATGTTTTTAGTGATGTCCATTTGTAGGATTCTTTTAAAGACTTTTTCTAGATAGAGAATTACAGTTACATGTTCTGGATTTTGATTGATGTCAGAGTACGCACAAAATGATTGCATGGATTTTCTTTCTTTCATTTTTTGTTCACACGCCAACTATTTATTAAGCTTTTCCAATGCTACTCAAGATGGGGTTGTCATAAGAGACCTGTTTGAAGGTAATGTGTTATCCAAGTCTTGAATGGGAATTCCTTGGAAGAACTTTGTATACAAGATCTGAGAGAAAGGACATGCCTAGATAGACATGGGGCATGGTGGGGGGGTTAATTTTAATGGGCAATTGAAAGATGCTTCACAACAAGTGTTCTGCAAAATTCCACAATTTAAGTAGCCTCTCGTTTACAGTAAATGGAATCTTTTGTAGCATCAAACACAACATGTTCTCTAGGGATTTCATGAATTTATTGGGTACCAGGTTTATAGGGCCTGACTTTCACTCTAATCCATCTTCCCAAAGAAGAAGCATCACAAGGAGGCTCTTCACATGCCTTAAACAGAGATCTTTATCTTTGTTGCTTCTTGGCTGTGTCTTATTTTACCCTATTGGGTTACTCAAACTCTATCTGACCACAACTGGTTAAAAGGTGACCCTGGGCTGGCTGCTTAGCACTCGTCCTTAATAGATGTGCACTCCCCCTTGTCAGTGGCATGGATATTCATGAACAGTGTTGGAAAGCAATCATTTCTTTCTCATTGCAAGTAAAGCACAGCATTGATCCTAATAATAATAGTACTAGATTAAATGTTGTGATTATTATGTTATAAGCATGATTAAACTGTTCTAAGATTTCCACTTATAACCCTGTATATTATAAATTGTTACCAACTTTACGTGTGTGTGTGTTTCACAGATGGCTTGGGCCCATGTTATTTGGAGTTATCCAGCATGTCTGTCCATTTTCCCATAGTTTGTTTTGGCTACTCTGTGTGCTTATTCAGATCATTGTTGATCAGGTTTGTCTGGGTAATGGTTCAACACAGGTAACTTTCTCTCTCCCAATATAGGAAAGCTATGCCTGCCAAGAGGGTGTCCACTCAGGGGCGTCTGTCACCTTCAACCCTCTGAATGGGATGATGTGATCACTTTTAGGTGATAGAAAGCTCGCACACACGTGCACGCGTGCGCACACACACAGCCCCCCCCCCCCAGCTTCCTCCTTTCCTACACATCAGCTTCATGTTGGGTTAGAGGATGTTCTGAGAAGCCGCATGCAGCAGTTTTTGCCAGACTAAATAACTGTGTAGAGCAGAAGAATTCCTTATCACATTTTGCTTCCAACGGGAAGCACCTTCATTAAACAAGGAGAACATTAACTTCTACTTTACATTATTGTAACTAGGGTATTTACATGTTGTAATGAGCATTACCAACTATTTTTATGATATCAAAATTAGAAAATGCAGTTTTCTAATAAGAATGGATAAATGGAAAATAATATGGCATTTCCTTTCAATTCCTTGAAGGATTAAGGGCTAAGGAAGAAGGAGCAAGAAGTATGGCACCTGTCTGTCTGGGTTCTAACCCTGGATGTGCATCTTGTTATCTGGATTTCCTGGGTGAAGTCACTGAACCTCTCTGTGGCTCAATTTTTTTCAAAAAGTAAAGATTCAAAAGTCTCTATGTCATGGGGTCCTTCTAGGGAGTGTGTAATAAATAGCTAATTTATTGTTGCTATCAGTATAAGTTAGATATCAATCAATAACAAGATGTGTTATCATGTTTTAGAAATGAGATAAATTTATTCCAATATATCCTTATGTTGGAGAATTAATTTCATGGCAGGATACATAGGGTGATTCAAATTAATTCACAGAGGGATTTTGCGATCTTATAGTATAAATACAAATAAATGCTTATATATATTTGTGTGTGTGTGTGTATGTGTGTGTGTGTGCTTCCCTCTATGCATGCTTCCGTCTCAGTGGTGATTGTCTTTGGGTGGAAGTGTGTGTAAAACTGAGGGTGTGTATGTATCCAGTATGATCTAGAGCAAGGTATGTTCAGCTCTTGTACTGAAAAAAAGCTATGGTTCAGGAAAGTTAGCACATTGAGCAAGGAAATTTGTTTCGTCAGAGGTAAGGAAAGCGAAGGAAATAGGCAACACTTAAATTGAGTACCTCTGATACATGAGCCTGTGAGGTGAGCTTAGTAACCAGATTCTATTTCATTACTTCTCCATAATTGTTCTCCAAGGAGGCCTAGAGGCTATCAATGTGGAGTTCCTAGTTCTGTCCCTTGCTAGCTGTGTGGCCTCAGGTCTATTAATCTTGTGGATTCATAGAGTCCTGGAAAGAAGGAATAGACTCACTTTTCTCATAAGGCTTACTAGGATTAAATGAGATAATACACATTAAGCCCTTCGCCTGCCTTAGTGGGCTTGGCAGCATGATGATTTCTTAATCTGAAAGAATAAAGATGTTAAATGTATGTCTGTATCCTTAACACTTTTATCGATCATGGATTGATATTAAACAGGGTTAAGAATCATATCCAAGGTCATTTAGTTAGTTAGTGGAGGCAAGAATACAAACTCATGGCTATCTGATCCCAGCTTGTGTCTTACCCCAGTCTTCCCTTTGGCAAATTGCCAAAGAGAGGAGAAATGTCAGCCATGCAGGCAGTCACTAAGTCTTAAATGAATTTTAAAAAGTATTAATAGTAAAGAAGTTAACTTAAAATAGGCTGGCCTGACCACCCAGTTCTCCCAAAGTTTAGACCACCAACCAAGGAGTGTACCTAGAGGAACACATTGGCTCCAGTTACAAATGTAGCCGAGGATGGCCTTGTCTGACAGCAATGGGAGGGGAGGCCCTTGGTTCTGGGGAGGTTAGATGACCCAGTGTAGGGGGATGCCGGAGCGGTGGGGCAGGAGAGTGTGGGTGGGTAGATGAGCACTCTCATGCAGGCAAAGGGGAGGGGGGAGGACGGGTGGGATATGGGGGGGGGTTGGTGACAAGGTAACCAGGAAGTGGGATATCATGGGACGGGTTGGTGGAGGGGGTAACCGGGAAGTGGGATAACACTTGAAATGTAAACAAATGGAATGATTAATAAAAAAAAATGTAAAAAAATAAAAATCAAAATAAACTGGTTGCCATTAGGATTAAAATTTAGTCCAAAACTCTTATATTTTAATACATACATATTTTAGGTACACCAACAGGACAACAGAACATAACAGATTAGTTGGTTAGCCTGTCTTATCATCCTGTGACCATTTCTGCATGAGCTTGCAATTTATTACTGCCATACATATAGCATGTAGCACAAATATTATTGCCGACATATCAAGGAAAAGAGAGATTGAAATCTTGTGGTCTCGTTGTATTTGCCCATGTGTACTAATTCTAAGCTGTCTGAAGTAACAGCCGGGTAAGACACAGAGGCATAAGCACCTGGCTATGCCTGGCGTAAAGTTCTGCTCTGCACTTAGGGCCCTTCTAATATCTCAGGGCTGGTTCCCTATCATTAAGGTGAGATGAGTTAAACAAAAAACAGTCAAGGATCCAATTCTGAATTTCTAGGATTCTAAGGGATGGTAGACACGGTTGAATTATGAGGCACCAGCAAGAGCGTTTGGGAAATCATCTTTTCCTAGTTTTTCCTCATCCATTTGGTTTACAGAGGACCGGTGGAAACACACACAGCTAATTTACTTAAGCTGCTGCTTTGTACAATTACTATATTGCTTTAACAAATTCCTTTGCAGTTATGATGGAAGTACCAGAAGAGAACATCTTCTCTAGCCCTTCTAGAGCTTATGTTGAGCAGGGCAGGCCTGCCACCAAGCCGGTAACACGACATCATATAAGCAGCAAAGATGCTGGAGAACTACGAAGCAGATGGAGAATGGCACCCCAAAGGGACATCTGTACGTGCTGGAAGTGTCCTGGTCTGGGAGCTTGTCTTGGAGGAGGAGACCCTGGAGCAGGAGGAGGGTTGGGGTGGCTGTGACCTTGTTTAAAGAGAAAATGCTCTGGGTCAAAGACTGTTAAGACTAAGGCTGAAGCAGCCAGCAACTGTGTCTAAGGTTCGAGATAAAGAGATACAGTTTGGATAGCAATTGCAGAAAGTTTTTGAATATCATATCTGTATTTTATAAAGATTATTTTGTTGTTGTTGTTGACATTGAACCCAGCTTGGCATAAGTTGGATGGCCAGTTCAGGAGTCCCTCATGTTCTAAGAAAAGGGTGAGGTCCGCTTTCCACAAGTGAAGGTCAAGTGGAGAGGCAAGCATGTGGGGCTGAGCTGGGGATGAGGATGGAGAAGTCCAGACTTGTTCAAGTTCCCACTGTGATATAAACGAGTCCCAGGCTGCATCCGGGGTTCTGAGTTGGACAGGTGGGTGAGTGAGGTGTTATTGAGAAATGCTGGGAATGGAGAGGAAGACAGGAGTGTTATTTAAAGGGCCAAATGAAGAAATTCATTTGAACCTTGTTAAATCTGGCATGTCTACTAGGTCACCGGTACACAGCAAATGAGGGTGGAGGGGAAGGGAGAAGTCAGGGCTGCAGATACGAGCAACATGTTTGTCTGTTTTGGTTTTGCCATAGGAATAATTTCCCTTACTATCAGCAATCTATCAAAACTATTGCTTCAGGTTGGAGAGCCGGCTCAGTGGTTAAGAGCGCCGTCTGCTCTTCCAGATGACCGTGGTTCAATTCCCAGCAACCACAACGATCTTCAACTCTACTCCCTGGGGATGATCCAGCACTCATCTAGATACACATGCAGGCAAAACTCCAGTGCACATAAAATAAAATTATTATTTGCAAAAAAAACTCTTGCTTCAAAGTATGATCATACATGCTTAATGTCAGACGTAGGCCATAGATAGGAGGATGTAAGCAAGCGGTGTTTCTTTGTTAACACAGCCGAGAAGTGTTTGCTCCCCTGAGAGTCATCAGGAAGCAGGGGTGGAGGTGGACAAATCCTACTTACAGCACAGGTAGCATCTTGAGTAGATCACCTGGGTGTCTTTCCATCAGTATCCAATATCAATATGGTGAGAAATCACAAGTATCTTTGGGTGATTAAGGATGTGGGTTAGAGTTTTAAGTTATTTCATATAGCGAGTATATAAGACTGGCTTTTAGAAGAAACGGTTTTACGTTGTTTACAGTTTTCTTGTAGCACCTATTTTCATAAATACCGAAAGTCAAAACTGGAGCCAGTTTCAGTTCCCGAACAGAGACACAAATGGTCTTTGACTACAGACTAGAACTCAATAGTTGGATTCCTACCAGTAAGAGATTAATGTCGAAACTTCTCCTGGACATCCCCTGACCTCCAAAGATGAAACTCAGCCCTGGGTCTCATACTGGGTCATAACTCGAGTGAGTGATTATTCACCAACAGGTAACAACACCATTGCAGTTTTAAATCCAGTCTGCAAACACCAGAGCCTCCTTTCTCATCTCGACATCCAAGACACAGCAATTCTGAGTCCTGGCCGAAGGTCATGTTTATCCCTGTTGGGATATATTGTTTTTTTTTTTTTTTCTTTGAGAAACTTGATCCTTGCTTTCAGATGACTTGAGGTTATGATTAATCAACACCTACTACTAAAAGGTTTTGAAAGGACATCTTCAGGAAGCTCTTTGACAGGACTGGGCTATTTGGCTTTTGCAATGGGGCTGCAATTTGAGCTTAAATGTCACCAAGCAAAAGAAACCTATTGGTGGGAATTTATTCTACGTTTCATCTTGGGAAATTGAGAATTACCCAGATCATCCGCCTCTCAATCTTTTCCAATGCACGATTTCTTATTTTAGAAATACGAAATGGATACAGTCTAGGCACTTGGATAATCCTTGGGGATAAACACTGGGGTGTGGAAATGGAGTTTTCCTCTTGTGGAGATTGAAGGGGCAAGGCTTTAAAGAAACAAATTAGAGAAAATACAAGCCACAGATAAATGCTTGGCACTCATTGTTACCTTGAAAGCCCATTTCCTCCCATTTGGAGATAAACACAGGTTATATTTATACATGTGTGGTTTTAGTGATATCATTAACCAAGCAAATTGTGCTTTATTATCTGTTAAAGCCCCATCTTCAGAAATTTTTTCCCAAACTTTGCCCTCTTTTAAAAATGTTTTAGAACTTCTAAAGTTTGTATTTGCTTCTCTGTACCACTATTTATGATCCATATAAATCTGCATATGTTTTTATCTGTACTTTTAAAAAAAAAAATCTAGGCTCCAGGGAGGTTTGTATAAACTGATGCAATAAATTATTTCTGAGAGAGATTTAGAATTCATAGAACCTGGTGTCTGAAGCTGCACCTAGACTGTAAGACTATCATATAAAATGCCAAAGCAATAGGCAGAATCTTTTTTGGGATACACTTTCTCTTCAATATCCCTTTCAGGTCAGGAACTCTCTGTAAAGCCATACTTTTGTTAAAGTGTGTGTGTGTGTGTGTGTGTGTGTGTGTGTGTGTTGGTGGTCGTGGGGAAACCTTAAAGCTTATTAGAAACAGGTGACCCTATAATCTAGGATTCCCCTCCAAAGAGGCTGAAGATGACCCCACAGGGTTCCAGCCACTCAGGAGTTACACATTTCTTGTAACTAGAGATGGAAAAACATCAAGGAGAAATATTTCAAAAATAGTTTCAGATGTGTGCATTTTTAAGAGAAAATAGTCCAGGAAACCACAGAAATTTGATAGGAGAAGGATTCTGTAGGCACAGAATGGCAAATGTCCTAAGGATTAACTATAACACTTTGATGTCCAGATTCCAAGCACAGATTTGGAGTCTGTGGTGGGGGCTAACAGCAAATATTTGAAATGTTTTATAAAAGGCAGAAGTAAAAAAGAAAAAATGAGATAAATAAAACCAAAACTCCCCAAAACAAAACCTGGACAGTATAGGATTAAAACTGCTAGTAGAAGAATCTACAATTACAAAGTATCTAAAACAAGTGCTTAGGTAAACAGAATAAACACATTCCCAAGGCCAAACCTAGACAAAGTTCCAGAAGGTCAAATGCAAGTTTCATCTTGCATTGCATAGTCACTTGTTATACTCTCCCTTTCATTCGTTCACATAGAATGGATCAGTGGCACCATGCATGTGTGAGTGTTTTACTGTGGTGGGCGGGGCTAATGTTCATCAGTGGATGCCTACTAGCTGGCAGCTCCCTGGCGTTTCAATTCAGTAAGTGCATATTGAATTTGACTTGAAACCTCTAGGACATGGGTTTAGGGGTAGGTATGTAGACACTTTAAGGGCAGTTTAGACAGAGACATGCTGTCCAAACTCACAAGGATGAAGAGAAGAGTTTGTTGAAGAGACTACAGAGTGCAATGATAATTATCCTGCAGGATGTTACAAAGGAGAGATGCCCAGAGAACCTTGCAGGGACAGTTAATCTTGTTAAGACTCCTGGATCCCTCTGAGGTCCAATCAGGGTAAACTGTAATCCAACAACTAGTTTCAAAAGACACTCCAGTTAATGCAAAATTCTTTAGCTACTGCATACTGTCCCTAAAGCAACTGCATCTAATGGTCTCCAGGATTCAAGAAGTAACTAGCTTGTTTCCTACTCTCTCCCTCTCATAAAGCAGTGTTTATTCTTATTAGGCATACATGAATTCTCAAATCTAGAAATGCAATATTGGCAAGAGTTTGCAGAGGAAATAATAAAACATATTCAAGGAGGTCTTTCTGAATAGGCATTGGAAACTTTGTTCTATTTATGTTGACTGACCTGGGGCTGATAGGAGGGGACTTTGAACCCACCATACTCATAATTTATCAGGTCAGCTACTGCTTAGATGCCGGACATCCAACAATGCTCTTTATACCTGTCATCTGACTTTTTTTTCCTTGAACTTCTCCTGGAAGTTCTTCGAAAAGTCTGAAATTCCAAGTTTAAAATTCATTTAACATTATGGATGCTAATCTAAAGCGAATCACAAAACACTTTTTAGAGCATGGTTTAAGAGAGTTAGAGGCACTATTATATGCTTCTTTAGCTTCAAAATGAGAGCATTTACATAAAAATCCTATGGTAAGTTATCCTTTGCATCATCCATGGTAATGACAAAATGCCTACAATGGAAGATTCTGTGCCACCATCCTTTCTGTTGACCAATCTGCCCACTGCAGTACTGCTGGGCATAGAAAATAACAGTTGGCATTTAAAGTGTTCTTGCTGTGATCCAAAGAGCCTTGCTTGTTATTCAGCCTGTGGATGCTATATGTATTGATATAATTTCAATGTCATTATGATATAAAGGGGTACATGATGAGAAATTTTGCCTCTCCCAGTCAATCTTTGCTTGTACAATGTCTTCAGGTGAACATTTTTATTTCTTTTACTTCTAAATCTCTTCTCATTTTTTTATTCAGATACAGAGCAACATAAATACTTATTCTTAACCTTTCTTACACAAATACCAGCACACTACACATTATACCTATATCATTTATATTTAATACAGCTTGGCAGTACAGACAGACATCAACTGTATTTTATCATGTGGGACATTCCCTAGTTAATTTAGCTGAAGATTAGTGGTGAAAATATTATTAGGAAGCTCAATTCTGGGTAAAGAATAGATGCTTATGCTATTTAAACAATTATGAATGTTATTCTTAAGTGACACTACTTAGCAATCCTGTGGTGTGTGTAGGCTTGATTTAGTCATGTGGAATAACCACAGACCCACTGAAACTGTCTGGTGGGATGGAAGGTTCCTGTCATTCTGGTAGCTAAGAGAATATGACCATATGCACTTCTTTCTCAGGAGTGTGACAGTGTGTTTAAGAGACATACTTTTCTTTCAGTGGATTCAGTTCATTGCCTCCTCCTCAACCTTTATTTTGCACTGAGATGCCAGATTTTTCTTGACTTCTGTGCTCCTTCTATCTTAAGGGGATCAGTATTTTGTCTTTGATAGGAGGTATACGTATTTTTCTAGGTGTTTCCTATAGTTGTTTTAATTTGGCTTCATGTATCATGAAACATTTTTTGTTGGTTTTGTCTGTATTTGTAATCATGGTTATAAAGTGAATAAAAAATAAATTATTACAAGATGGAAGGCTTCTGAACTTTCAAGGTCATAGAGATTTCTATATCTGCTTCCCACTTTTTATTTTCCCTGTTTGTTTTACATCTTGACTTGGAATTTATCTTAAGTAAGACAGACATGGATATAACATGACCTTTTCCTACATAAGAAGCTAGTTGCTCCGTCATGGAAAGGTATCCCAGTAAGTAAAAAAATCCATGAGTCTGATCACCCACTGATGTTTTACTGAGAAAACAAAACATAATTTCTGGTTGGTTATGATAAAAAAGCCACTGGAAAAAAGTAAGGGGGATTTTGAAGAAATGACAGTTTTGAGTATAAGACAGGGGGATCATGTGAGAGGTGTTGGACTAAGGAGAACAAAGGAGCACATGGGCACAGGGGAAAAATCCCTGAACAGAACACCAATGGCTTATTCTCTAAGATCAAGAATCGACAAATGGGACCTCATAAAATTGTAAAGCCTCTATAAGGCAAAGGACAAATAGGACAAAAAGGCAACCAACAGATTGGGAAAAGATCTTTATCAATCCTACATCAAATAGAGGGTTAATACCCAATATATACAAAGAACTCAAGAAATTAGACTCCAGAGAATCAAATAACCCTATTAAAAATGGGGTATAAGCCGAGTGGTGGTGGCACACACCTTTAATCCCAGCACTTGGGAGGCAGAGACAGGCAGATTTCTGAGTTTGAGGCCAGCCTGGTCTGCAGAGTGAGTTCCAGGACAGCCAAGGCTACACAGAGAAACCCTGTCGCGAAAAACCAAAGGAAAAAAAATGGGATATAGAGCTAAACAAAGAATTTTCAACCGAAGAATATCAAATGGCTGACTGAGAAGCACCTAAAGAAATGTTCAACACCCTTAGTCATCGGAAATGCAAATCAAAACAACCCTGAGATTCCACCTCACACCAGTCAGAATGGCTAGGATAAAAAACTCAGGTGACAGTAGATGCTAGTGACGATATAGAGAAAGAGGAATACTCCTCCATTTCTGGTGGGATTGCAAGTTGGTACAACCTCTCTGTAAATCAGTTTGGCGGTTCCTCAGAAAATTGGACATAGTACTACCAGAGGACCCAACTATACCACTCCTGGCTCTAACATGTAATAAGGACAATGCTCCAATATGCTCATATCAGTCTTATTTATAATAGTCAGGAGCTGGAAAGAATCCAGATGTCCTTCAACAGAGGAATGGATACAGACAATGTGGTACATTTACACAATGGAGTACTACTTGGCTATTAAAAATGATGAACTCATGAAATTCTTAGGCAAGTGGATGGAACTAGAAAATACCATCTTGAATGAGGTAACCAAATCACAAAAGAACACACATGGTCTATACTCACTGATAAGTAGATATTAGCCCAATAGCTCCAAATAACCAAGATACAATTCATAGACCACATGAAATTCAATAAGAAGGAAGACCAAAGTGTGGGTGCTTCCATCCTTCTTAGAAGGAGAACAAAATACTCACAGGAACAAATATGGAGACACAGTGTAGAGCAGAGACTGAAGGAAAGGCCATCCAGAGACTGTCCCCCGACCCCCAGGCATCCTATATACAGTTAGCAAACCCAGAAACTATTGAGGATGCCATGCCGAGGAGTGCATGTTGAAAGGAGCCATTTCAGTATGGCTGTCTCCTGAGAGGCCCTGCCAGAGCCTTACAAATGCAGATGTGGATGCTCACAGCCAACCACTGGACTGAGCATGGGGTCCCCAATAGAGGAGTTAGGGAAAGGACTAAAGGAGTTGAAGGGGTTTGCAACCCCATAGGAAGAACAACAATATCAACCTCCCAGAGCTCCCAGGGACTAAGTCATCAACAAAGGAGTACACATGGCTCTAGGTGCATATGTAGCAGAGGACGGTCTTGTCATGTATTAATGGGAGGAGAGGTTCTTGGTCCTATGAAGACTTCATAGATGCCCCAGTGTAGGGGAATTGAGGGCGGGGAGGTGGGGGTGAGTGTGTGGGTAGAGGAACACACTCATAGAAGCAGGGGGAGGGAGGATGGGATAGGGGATTTCCAGAAGGAGGGGGGAACTGGGAAAAGGGATAACATTTGAAATGTAAATAAAGAAAATATCCAATAAAGAAGGAAAAGAAAGAAGAACAAATGAATTTTCTATAAGTTACATAAGAACTGTAATTACTGGGCCCAACTATCTAAATGGAACCTTGGTAGAAGTTTTAAATGTGTTAATATGAGGGAGTCATAAATGTCATTTATCTCAGCCAAGGTATAATTTACATCCATGAATATATATCTTAAATTAATAGCCACATTCTGAAAAACATTTTTTTTTTCTGGTAAAGTTGTACAAAAATACACAGTACATATCCCAGTATTTTCTAGAGAAATAAAAGTTCATGTTCACATAAAAACTGGTACAAGACTATTCATAAAAGCTTCAGGAGTAATAGATAAATAATAAACCAAATGAGTTCCTAAAGAGAAATGAATAAACAAATTGTGGTTTATCCATATAACAGGGTATATTATTCAGCACTAAGAACAGGTGAATTACTGATGGCAGGTGCCCTCATTTTGAGTGAAGAGAAGTGAGTTTCTAGAGCTTGCTATTGTGTGAGCACAGAGCTAATTCTCTAAGGATAACAAAGTGAAAGCGAGGGAGCTCTGTCCTGTGGATCACAGGGTTATGATCTGAGGGAAGGGGTGACTCTAAAAGCTCATTGCTTAGGATTGCAGGCCATGTTTCTGTTGACTGGCGGAAGATCCTGAGTCTTGATCGTAGTGGTACACAACACTGTCCATATGATAAAAATGTATAGGGACATACATATCCAAAGCAGTGCACGTAAAAACTGGGGAAATCTGAATAAGGTCAGTTAACAGTAGGGATTCATGTTGGTTTTCTGTTGTGGAAAGCCAGAGAGAAGATTCATTCTAAACAGAGATTTGTAAGAAGGACTCAAATTCTTCCTATGTAAGTTTGGGGGGAAAAAGCCAGATTGTAGAATAAGTGTTAGGGAAAGAATTGTCTCTTTTCTGACACTTATAAGTATTTACTTTCTGAGCTTATATAATGTCTTCAAGGAAGAGGGGGAGGGAGATTTATGGACTCAAGTCTCATCATATGTTTTATTAATTTGGCACCATGTTGCACACACATGGCACAGGGGATAGTGAAGTCTCATCAAGTCAGGACTTGAGCAAATACCCTGCCTCCAGCCCTTTGGTGTAGAAAAGTTCCTAACTCAAGTTCCAGCTTCATATGCCATAAAGTCTGGATCAAATCCCTACTCACATTAGTACAATTTTTGTATGAATTACACAAAATAACTTTCATCTATGATTTATGATTAAAATCAGGAAGTTTTATCCCTGATGATATAATATCAGGCAGCACAGTCACTAATCTTTTATTATGTTCAGTTTCAAGGGAAAATTTCTATTAAATTGAACTACAATGGTACTGTCCCTTTTCTAATGTATGTGCAGGAAACACAAAACCAATAAACTAGTGTATGTACTGTATTCATATTTACAGGAAAAAGGTCATCAGAAACAAAAATGAGGAAGCTCACACTCATCATCTAAGAGTTGAGCATACATGCACTTTTTCTTTTATGATGTGGATATTTGTAATTTTTTATTATTTTACTTATATTTATATATATTATTATTATTATTTGTTTTTTTTTGAGTTTTTTGAGACAGGTTTTCTCTGTGCAGCCCTGGATATCCTGGAACTCACTCTGTACACCAGGCTGGCCTTGAACTCAGAAATCCACCTGCCTCTGCCTCCCAAGTGCTGGGATTAAAGGTGTGTGCCACCGCTGCCAGCCTTATATATTATTTTTATTATTAATTTTATGTGTATGGGTGTTTTGCCTGCATGTATGTCTATATACCACATGCATACCTGATACCTGCTGTGGCCAGAAGAGAGAGAGGGGTCAGATCCCTAGGAACTACATTTTCAGACAGCTGTAGGCTATCTTGTGGGTGCTGGGAATAGAATTTGGGTCCTCTGGAAGAGTAGCCTGTACTCTTAACTCCTGAGCCATGTTTTCTTTTCAGCCTGCTTTCCCTTTTAAGTTCTCTCTCTGTCTCTCTGTCTCTGTCTCTCTCACTGTGTGTGTGTTCACATCAGATCCCTTGGAGCTAGCATTATGGACAGTTGTGACAGCCTACACGAGTGTTACAAAAGGGACTTAGGTTTTCTGCAGGAGCAGCAAGTGCTCTTAACCACGGAGACATTTCTCTAGCTCCCATGTTTGCGTCTTCTTGATTTACATTTAATTTTTTTGAAATAAAAATACAATTATATCATTTCCCCCTTTCCCTTTCTTCCTTCCAACTTTTCCCTTGAGTATACAACTCCTCTGTCCTCTCCTAAATCCCAAGATCTCTGGCCTCCTTTCCTTTAACTGTCAATATTGTAAGTGTGGGTGTTTTGGCTGTATGTATGTCTATATGGCACACGCTGTGTGTGTGTGTGTGTGTGTGTGTGTGTGTGTGTGCATGTGTCTTTGTCTATGTGTATGCATAGTCCATATAAAGGTACTTGTATTCTGGGCTAGCCACTTTGTATTGGATGACTAGCTGGATGGATGTTATCTGAAGAAGAAAATTCCTCTCACTCTCAGTACTCTGTGGTTGCCTCCATGAGATTTCCCTCTTTGCACTCAGTGTGTCTATTGGTGTTGTCCTTGCTGAGTGCTTGTTTAGGTAGCCATGCTGATGTGACTTCATGGGTGTAGCTTTACAGTGTTTTCTTGGAGACAAAGTGCCATAAAGGACACCTTATTCCTTTTGATCTCTGAATCTTCCTGCTCGCTCCTGACTGATCTGTTTATAACACAACTGCATATCCACCAAGAGGAGGATTCTGGGACATTTTCAAGCACAAACTTTGCTTACGTTCCAGTGTGAGAAAAATTAAGAAGTTCTTTCCCAGTGCTAACCAGTGGAGAGAATAAATGGCTAGTGTTGAACACCTTCTAGGGCACGCTGAAAACCTGGACCCCCCCAAAGAAAGCCACTAATCTATGTAACATAATCTTCCACTAATCCATTAATAAATTCTTTTCCCTGCTCCTTCTTTATGCTTCAATGTGTAGATTAAACGGATTACACTGTAATTAAATTTGACTCTCATGAAAGGCAGTGTTTCAGAGCAGTGAGCTATTGGGAAGCCAGTTTTCTATTCCTAGTTTTAGTGATGACTTGCAGCTGAGGACAAAGCACCCCTGCTCCAGGGTGTCTAATTTTTTCCACCTATAGAATGAGATAAACAATGTCTCAGAGGGATATAGTTCTCTTTTTCAGCGCCATATTCTAACAGGGCTACAGATTCCTTTATAGAAGGGTTCTCTTTGCAGAAGTAAAGGTATATTTATATTGTTGTGATTCTTAATATAACACAAAGGCTTAAAATCGAATTGTAAGTGCCTCCTATTAGATAGTGCATTACCCACATCCTTAAATACTGCAATCAGCTGTGCCCCAAGTCTCTCTGTGAGATTTATTAAAAATTAAAGGAAACACACTGCAGAGACATACTGCAGAACATTTTCAAAGCCACGTGTAGCGGTCTAACTGCAGGACTTCCACTGAAGTTAATGGGACTCATACTGGTAAGTTCTAAGCACCACTTTGAAAATTTACCCCATAGTGACAGTTTAATGCTTCTTATTGATCGTAAGTTTCCAGATAACATCTTGAGGCAAAAGGGACTACTTCTCTAAGGAAATAAATAATTTTAATGAAATAAATCTTCACTGCAATCATGGTAATGAATGAGTCTGGGGCACAGTCCTGAGGAATGAAAGCTCCCAGGACCTGCTTGTGAGTGACAGTTGCCAAGGAGGCTGTAAAAAGTTTCTACCACATCATAATTTCAATTGCAAATAGAAAACAGTGCATTTCCTTTTTTTTAATTAGATATTTTCTTTATTTACACGTCATATGATTTCTCCTTTCCCAGTTTCCCCTCAAAAAAACAAAACAAAACAAAACAAAACAAAACCCCCAAAAAACAATAAGAACAAACCTCTGTTGCCTTCCCCCTCCCCCTGCTTGCCACTCCACCCTCTCCAAGTTATTGGCCCTGGCATTCCCCTACACTGGGCCAGAGAAAGGACCAAAGGTGCATTTCCTTTTTAAAGTAGAGATAACACATTCACAAGGGCAGGGCCTTACACGTATGGAAAAGTCATGGATTGGTACTTTAGAAATTATTCCCTTATAATACATGTTACAGATGAAAAGTTCTAGTAGGCATAGATGACTAAAAGACCCAGTCGAACTTCTAGACATCCTTAACCCAGACATTCATATTAGCACTGAAATTTCCATGTTCTTTACAAGTATTCTGTTTAGATAATCTACCAGGTCTAGAGCACTGGTTCTCAACCTTCCTAATGCTTCGACCCATAGAGTTCCTCATGTGGTGGTGACCAGCAACCATAACATTCCCTTGCTACTTCAGGACTGTAATGTTGCCACTGTTATGAACTGTAACGTCAATCTATGATATGCTGGATATCTGCTATGTGACCCCTGTGGGGGGTGAGACCCAGAGGTTGAGAACTGCTGTTCTAAAGATTGTGACTTCTGCCCATCCCTGACATCTTTCTTCCTACTGTCTTTACTATACTTGACTTACAACCACAACACACAGTACCTCCTGCCCAAGCCAAGCTCCTAAGATCTGAGGAAACTTCAAATATTCTTCCTTGACTTGGAAAGGTATGTGTCCAAATATTTTCAAGACTGACTCCTTTTAGAAAAATATTATGATTGGCTCAGTATTCTACTACTTGGAAAGATTTCCTTGGGCTGCGCAATCTAAAATGTCTCCCCACTATACTTCTATTCTCATCACCCAGAGCTCATCACCCATATATGTAGATATGTATATATGTGTATATGTATATATATATGTGTATATGTATATATGTATGTATATGTATTCATATTTGTGTATATATGTATATGTGTGTGTTTATATAGGCATATATATATA
>NW_022196896.1:50432735-50443584 GCF_008632895.1 Mastomys coucha
ATATATATATATAATTTGTATTTTTTTTCCTGGATGACTAAGTTTCAAACCTGAGATGACCTTGGTGCCTTTGTCTTATTTGTGAATTATGACCGTCCATATCATTCTTCACAGAACTCTTCAATGTTCTTTTGACTTTCCCCTTTCTAAGGCTATATGAGACTGAACTCTTACAACTAGGGACTATTTTTATGTGTATTTGTATATTGCACTCAGTGTGTGCCTGGCACACATGTATTCTATCTTTGAATATTATTTTTCTTATATAACAGGAAATAGGAAGGATAATAGTAAAATATATAATTGGAGTCTACTAAAATTTATGGAAGAAATGAGGGACAGTCTCTAGTTTTTCATTTCCCTCTAAGAATAATTTTTGTGTGGTCCAGTACAATAGCCTTTTACCCTTACTTATCAGTCAGGATTGCATACCACAGTATTACCTAAATGACTACTATATACAGTTATTGAACAGTTGGAAGCATTCCTGGGTGGGAGATGATTTACCCTAGAATTTGTAAGATTTATTTATTTTATTTATATGAGTACACTGTGGCTGTCTTCAGACATACCAAAAGAAGGCATCAGATCCCATTAAGGATGGTTGTGAGCTACTATGTGGTTGGTAGGAATTGAACTCAGGACCTCTGGAAGAGCAGTCAGTGTTCTTAAACACTGAGCCATCTTTCTAGATCACAGAATATTTTTTTTACAAACAAACAAACAAACAAACAAACAAAAAAGAACTACTTACTTCCAATTTTCAAGTCCCAGGGACCCTTAGAATGACAGTGTATATGAGTGTAAGTAGTAGATACTAGGCACAGAAGTCTATTTATTCCCTAATTTCTCCTTTGAGTTCGAAAGCAGCAATAGATGCAGTTGTTAATAATAAAGCTAATGTTGCTATTAATGTCATCGTATAAACTCTGGGTTTTTGAATATCCAGTGCCGGAAGACATTAGTTGGTGCCAATGGTCAAAGTTCAGCCAAATTTAATTTTAAATTGTCAGAAAACAATGAGTGTGGGATTATTTTTTTCTAGAGTAAAATCACTGGAAAAGAATCCTATTTGTATTTTTGTTTTCTGGCCTTCTTTCTAACTTTTCACCGGATTGTTAAGTGTTATCTTACTTCTTCATGTTTAGAATGGAGTGTAGTGGATGGAGAGATGGCTTAGTAGTTAAGAGCATCCAGATTTTGTTTCCAGCACTCACATGATGGCAGCTCACAACTATTTATAACTCCAGTTTCAGAGGATTCAATGCCCCTTTCTGGTCTCTGCAAGCATCAGACATGCATGTGGTGCACAGCCATACAGGCAGGTAAAATAGCCATACACATAAAATAAGATGGCAATAAAAAACTAAAAAGTATATTATAATTCTTGAGTAGGATTAGTAATATAATACTTATAAGGTACTCGAAGTAGCATGTAGCAGTTTTCGGTAAATAATGCTACTAGAAAGTAATAATATTTGGTTAAATAGGTTTTTAACTCTCAACCAGTTGACCATAGGATAGAATCTGCCTGTTACGGAAGAGCATGAACAATTAGTTGAGAGAAGTTGCAGAATGCATGACTGTTAGGCAATAGCCTGTGAGAAAAGCTTCTACTAAAGGGGATTAAAAAGCTTTGAAGATAATGAAAATGACTCGGGTCAAGAACAGGTCTATTCCAGTAAAAAGTGGAGATGGCAGAGAAGCAGAAAAAAAAAAACCAAACAAACAAACTTTAGTTTGCAAGCCAGTGGCAGTTCAGAGTCTCTGTTCTAACTTGTGAATGCATTAACAACCCAACTTGCCTTATACTATGATGAAATCACAGACGTATTTTAATAGCCTTAACCATGTGGTTGATCTAATAAAGTCTTCTATTTTTCTTTTAGCCAAGTAAGAAGCTGGGCATGTTTTCTAAAAACAACCAAACCAAACCAAAACAACAACAACAACAAAACATTGGCTGGCACTCTCCCAAGGCACACAAGTGAAAGACAGACATGCTTAGTTTGCAGGAAACATCTGAGCTGTGGTTAACCCTCTTCATTCTCTGCTGGAAGTACCACAGGAAACTGTTAAAACAGTGATAGGAAATCAACCTACATTTAACATCAAATATAGATACAAGATTATTAACAGGCTGACGTTTTCTGCTGCACTGAGACACACTTGAAGACTGAAAAAAAAAAAGTATAGCCCTGCTACGACTGTTTTTAAAAAGTAGTCATTCAGGAATCCAAAAATAGCCACCATTTGAAGTTGAGACTGCCTGACACATCAGGCTCATTAACTGTGATCTAAGTACCAGCCTTTGATACTATTTGCAATTCTCCAGTAGGCCATTAAGAGAAGCTGGATAAAAATGAATGGCCATGATACCAGTCTTGGAAGTGATTCATGCATCTCCCTGCTTATGTTATAAAAGAAGGCATTTATATTGGGATATAGAAAATTCGTAAGGAAGCCAACCAAGGTAGTTACTACAAATGTGCTTAACTCTTGGAGGCCGGACTTCAGGGATTTGCCAGAGTTGTAGAAAGGTTTTCACAGCAGAGTTTTAGGGATGAAGATGGTTGAACATGTAAGGAAGGGTTTTGCCATTCTAGATCCAATCTTCCCAATTTTCAAAGGAAGCCGTTAAAACTAAGCAAAATATTCAAAACAGTGATGAAAAGAAAGATTCGATTTTTAAAAAAATGCGCAAGTTGTTTTTCTTAGAATGTTAAATATTTACAATATGTTTTTCCAACATTAGGGCACAATGCTTATATGGTTTCTTTAATTAATTGAGGGTTGGTGGTTCAGAAAGGGGAAATCTCTGAAATCAGCTCACAGGGCCTCTATCAAATGGTATCCCAATGGTAAATAATGACTAGTACTATGCAAGGTCTGACCATGGCCATAGCTTCTGTTTGATTCCAATGGGAAGTGTCCTCATTGCAGTGTGTTTTAGTTGGCTTTTAATTGTTCTGACAAACACTGACCACAAACAACTTGGGGAAGAAAGGGGTTTCCTTTGCGTTTTAACTCCCTGCTCAAAAACCACGACTGAGGGAACTCAGGGCTGGAACTCAAAGCAGGCACAGAGGTAAGAACCATGGAAGAACTATGTTTTCTAGCTTGCCCTCTTACTCAGTCTTAGCTTGTTTTCCTAGACAGTGCAGGTCCACCTGTCCAGGGATAGCATTGCCCACAGTTGGCTGGGTCCTCCTGTATCAAATGTGGATCAAGATAATTCTCCACAGATTGCCATAGGCCAGTCTGATAGAAGTGATCCCCAATAGACATTGTCAGATAACTTGGCTGTGTCAAGTTGATAGCTAAAGCTGAGTGTGCCTAAAGAAAACATTTCCCCATGGAAGGAGCTGCAGAGAGCAGGGACTGAAGGAAGGGCAAGCCAGTCTAAATATAGCTATCTCCTAAGAGGTTCTGACAGTACCTGACTAACACAGATGTAGAGGCTCACAGCCATCCATCGAACTGAATACAGGGTCCCCAGTGAAGGAGTTAGAGAAAGGACCAATGGAGCTGAGGGGTTTGCAGCCCCTTAGGACTAACAACAATATGAACTAAGTTGTACCCTCAGAGCTCCCAGGGTCTCAACCACCAACCAAGGACTGCACATGGAGGGGTCTGATTGTTCTGGCAGCATGTGTATAGTAGAGGATTGCAGGTTCGATCAGCAATAGGAGGAGAGGGCCTCGGCCTTGTGAAGGTTCTGTGCCCCAGTGTAGGGGAATGCCAGGGCCAGAAAGTAGGAGAGGGCGGGGTGACAGGCATGGGGAGGTGGGAGGCAACAGGGATTTGGTTTTGTTTGTTTGTTTGTTTTTTGGAGGGGAAACCGGGAATGGAGAAAGTTACATGTAAATAAAGAAAATAAAAAAAAAAAAAAATTTCCCACTTGGAAGGCATAACAGTTGTGCTGTTAACCTTTTCACATTCTATACTTAAATGTTCAATATATCAATAAATATTTGGCATATTCGGAGTACCCAATGTTTCAAACATATGAAGTAATAATAAGTCTTGGTGTGTTTCAGACTCTTTTGTGCTCAGAACCTACATCACAGAAATGTGAGAAAGGTACACTATCACCTTTCACATTTAGCAGTGTAGATTTGGTTGAATAAGGGGACCATAGACCTGACTTCATCATTTTTAGCAGTTTACAAGGCATTCTAGACTCCTAGAGAGATCTAGGAAGGGTTTCAAGAATAATGGGGTATAGCCCTTTGACTTCAGTAGGTGACATGTGTGGGATAAATCCAGGGAATTTATATCAATAATCCACATTTGAATATATTTCAGTATTACACCAATTAGATTGAAACACAGATCCAACTGTCACGTAGACATTAAACAGAATACTGAAAGCCATACATGATTACTTTTGCTGCATTTTATCTGTGCTCTAATGGGAATTCATTATATATTTATCCATGTCAACTTACAGAGTGGTTAGTTTTCTAGCTGTAAAATGTCCACTTAAACAGAAATTCCCCAAAGTTAACAAAATCTGAATTATGCCGATATTAAATCTACAAAGTCTCCGTTGATAGGTGCAAGCAGGCAAGCAAGGTAATGAGAACAGAAGATTACTTTCCAAGAAAGACCTTCAAAGATGTGAAGCAGACAGAGAAAGATTAAAAGGCTACTGTGTGTTGATGCATCCATGGCTGGAAAGAGTTATCAAGAGGCAGCAGGCATTTGGGAAAGAACTACATGGCCTTTGGAACTGGAATACAATCAACTTTTAATTGGTTTTAAAATCTGGATTGGAACGTTCCTGCAGTCATCCATGAACTGACCTTATTCTGTAAAAGTTGAGTGAATCTTGGCCAACCACCTGCCTTGTGAGTTGCTCTGTTTGGGTTTTTCCTGGAAGTCCTTGTTTGGCAAGTAGTTTCCCATCAAGTGATAATCTGTCCTAACCTTGTTTGAGTAGCGAATTCAGAATGAGAAAGACCCCTTCGTCGGGGGTTGGAGTGGAGTCAAATGTTCAATGACTTGATCACTTGTGGGTTGTGAGCTGCCACCTGCTTTTCTCCATACCTTAGCACATGGTTTCCAAAAAGAAAAGAAGCTTAACTTTGTAGATGAGAGAAGTTGGTGTTGGGGATATCTGCTCCTGGAAAGCACTTGGCTGTTCTCACCGTAGGGAGCAGGATTAAGGGGTGAGATCAAGGAGATTACTCAACAATTCCTAACTCCCCAAACAAGAGGGTAAACTATCTTGTAAATTAAACCTGACTTTCTCAGCTTGGAGTAAACCTCACTCAAGAACTTCCAGCATTTTGGATCTGAATGTTTGCCCAGCAAGGGAGAAGGGCAAAAGAGCAGGAAAGGCAAATTTAGCTGTCTATTAATAGCTTTGATATGCAGAGTTTTCAGTTTTATGATATGATTTTAAATATTGTTACGGAAAGGTGCCAAGTCTTAACTCCACGGGACTCTATAACATTTTCATCAGGAGAAATCATTTCAAATGGAATCTTAATAGAATTGAGTCGCTCCTTCCCTACAGAAGCTAGGGGCAACACAGAAATGCACTCTTTGTTTTGGAACTGTGGGGCGGGGGTGGGGGAAATCCTATTTCAGAGTGTAGAGCTCATGGTCAGATTTAAAGTTTCCAGAGCACAGCCACACTTGTGCTGCCAATGTATGCTAGAGGATAAGTATTAGTAGGAATAATGCATTGGTGCCCATTTGATTCATTTGAATATAATCTGGTGGCATATTGCAGAGCTAATCAGCAGAGGCACACCTGCACACATACAACAGAGAGAGGGAGGGAGGGATGGAGAGAACAAAGAGAAAGATGACACAGTCCACAGTAAGTTGTTCCTGAATGTTGCCTCCTGATATGCACTGAATGTTGTAAACCGAGAGAGAGAGAAAGAGAGAGAGAGAGAGAGAGAGAGAGAGAGAGAGAGAGAGAGAGAGAGAGAGAGAGAGAGAGCAGTACCATAAATCCTTGATACTCACCTATAACACAGAAAGGCTTTCGAGCAAACCTTAGTCTTCCTTGCCATCCTCTATAACGACAACAGCAACCTGCAGACCAGATTCGAATGATGAACTCCAAGCCAAAGACAACGATCATCACGAACTCCTGAGATATCAGAACGGATATGTCAGAGAGAAGCATTATAGAGTAACAACCAACTCTAAGATGCTGTGTGAATCTTTCTCAACCTTTAGGACCTGTGCTTGGCCCATCTGGTTGATGTGTAAAGAACATCTCTCCTCCACAAAACCAGTATGAAGTTTACTGAAGCCTCCTATTTTTTTTCTGTGTCTTGTCTCCTATTATAGGGTGTGTGCCTCCTCAAGTCTCTAACAGTGTGAACATGTCAGTTTTAATAGGAAACATGCAGTTTGAGTAGGAATGTTTTCTCACTTGGGATATGTAATGTAGCTGGCTTTAGCTGCTTGGTAACATGAAATTAAAAATGAACCCAGAAATACAATGGCAAGCCTTAGAGACATAGAGCTTCATGGTGCTGAGGAAAGGCATAATCCCTAAACCTCTAAGAGTTGGTTTCAGAGGATTAGGAGTATTCAGCCTTCTGTTACAGTGTCAGACTCCCCTGAAAACACAGGCAGTTTCAGAAGAATAACTATGTGCGTGGCACATACATCTGATGTCTGTCAGAAGTGAGTCCTAGATTCTTCCAGATCTGAAGCTTGTTAATTATCATGTTGCCCTTTGGCAATGGCTGCTTGGAAAACAACACCTGTTCCAGCAAAATGACTTGGAGATTATTTAAGAAGAGCGCTGAGTTAACCCCAGGGAAAGGCCAATGATAGCAGCGCTTAAACAATCACAGAATGAAGAAGGCAGAGAGGATTTGCGAAAGAAAATAATTCTAGAGTAATTCTTGCAAAGTCATTTGTCCCTGTAGGGACAGATCCCCTGTTTATTAAAATTGGCTTGTTTTGAAAAGGGAACTACCTTTCTTGTTTGAAGACAAAGGTTGTCCTTATTTATATATGGATGATGCATCTTATTCAGCTTTATTGTAAGGAATAGATTATAAAATTAACTCATGGTTTTTATATAAGCTGCCTAATATCACAGAAGGATAGATTGTAGAAATATCAATGTTCCAATCCATTTTCCATTAAGGTAAAGTTGTTACCAAACTCATGAAAACTGGACTTTTGTATGTGTGTTATGCAAACACGTCTTTAGAGCAGGTCATGATATGCTATGCAGTTGAAATGCCCCACAGAGGCATGGCATTCTATTCTATTATTCTGCATTAAGGAACCTACAAGGACTTCTCACAGTGAGAGATGAGTCCCCCATAGAGTTATTACTCACTGTTATTTCAAAAAACAGCAAACAAGCATATAAAAACCCCAGACAAAACAACAACAAAACTAAAATAAATAAAACCCACAGATCATCACTGTTGGTACATATGGCCGTAGATTTGGTCATCTGTGCATAGTCATTTTTTTCCCCTCTGTGTAGCATTGGTTGTGCTGGAACTGACTCTGTAAATCAGACTTGTCTCATACTCACAGAGATTCATCAGTTTCTGCCTCTGGCCAATCTCCTTTAATTTCCCCAAAGGATTAAAGATGTGCATCACCACTGCCCAGTACATCATGTTTTCACTAGCACATTTCCAACACACACAAACCATGCTCTAGTATAAAATGCCCATTTAGCTAAACTTGTGTACAACAAAGTTAATTAGATGACCCTACCATTACTCATTCCCTGGGCTCCTACTTCTGTCAGGAAGTTTGGAACTCTAGTTGTGAGAGATTGTATTGTACAGGACACTCTCCCCACAAATTTTGATGTATTGCCTCATCCAACAAACACAGTTATATAATGATGCTATGTCTCAGGTAAACTGATAACACCAATAGATAAAATAACATTGTTCTTCAGAAGAGAAATGCTAAAGTCACTGCCCCATTTCTATGCTGCAGTGAGGCAGTATAACGGATATCTACAAGGTCTTTATTTAATTCCATTGTTTAGGAATATGGCCATATGCTTTATGACTTTGTTTTGTTTTTAAAAGAGATTAGGGGAAAATGACAGCATGCTTTCCTTACAAAGCAAACACTGGTAGAATTGAAAAGAGAACAAAGAAATCCATAATCAAATTTGGGGGCATCACCAGTCCCTTTTCTCTGAAGCACTAGAACAGAACTAGTGGACAGAAAGTCAGCAAGTCTAATGAATATCCAAATAAGAGAACGAAATGGGATCTAGATAGAGATTTGCATCTCCCACAACTGCAATAGAATATGCATTTTATGTTAAAAACATCTTGATGTCATTCTTTTGTTCATTTAAAAAATTTCAAGTTAGAGTATTTTCTAAGCTATCAGCAAACTTCATTATTGTAAAAAATAAAATTATGTTGCCAAATTATAATAGAATTCACTTATAAATCAACAGTAAAAAGACAAACTCTAAAAACATGGAAAACAATTAAAATATACTTTTACATATTTTATTAGTTAAAATAAAATCTCAATAAAAATTACAAAATATTAGTAGCCGAAAGAGAATGAAAATACAACCTATCAAAATGTACAGGTAAACCACAGTTGTGAATAGAACAGAAGAATAAAATTGGCACAAAGATGCTATGTATATAATATATGTAATATATAATATATACATGCATACATATATATAAGAAAGTAACAAATAATAATAAAAAGCTAAACAGAAAATTCATGAAACAGAAAGCTGATTTCTATGAAAAAATTAAAAAATTGATAAATCTTTTGTAGGCTGATAGAAACTATCCATCTCAGAAATGTAATAGGGGATGTCACCATAGACATGATGGCTGTGAAATATCAATAAGGAGTCTTTATGGATGTAGGTTCTGATGGTAACGGGACACAATCCCACAGCAAGCACCCTTATCCTCTGGCTCTTATAAGCTTTTCACCCCTTCTTGTGCAGAGATGCTACCCAGTCTTAGGTGCAGAAGTGCGCTGTAGATGTATATGTAAACGTTTTGATTGGTTGTGGTGTTCTGTAGGGTTTCCATCTGTTGTAAAGAGATGCTTTCTTGGTGAGCAGAAAGGTTACACTTCCCTGGAGGGATAAAGACAAACATTCAGAATCTAGCTAGGGATTATGCTGGCTTAGTAAAGTGGTCCTTGTAAGTTCTTCTCCCAGATCCCTGACTTCATTAGTGAGAGGGATGAGACAGGCTGACTCCATGATGGGCTTCAAATCGACAGTCCAGATGACTAAGTCTAAGAACTGGGCAAGTCTAGGCAAGCCCAAGCAAGTCAGTTACTAGAAAAAAAAAACAAAAACAAAAACAAAAAAAAACCCAGGCTCCAGCCCTCATGGCGTGGAAATGGTTCTGGAATGTCTAGAGATAAAGGTCACTTACCCTGGAATTCCTCAGCAACAGTTTCCAGCCCACAAGCTCTGGTAATGGAATGTCCCTAGAAATGGAGCAAGATATAGGTCGCCTACCCAGAATTCCCTAAAGTGCTTTAAATCAGGCCTGAGAACTCACTTGGTTGTCTCTTTCTTCTGGTAATAGGAGACCCCAGCATGCTAGACTTCTGCAGAATTAAAACACTCCTTATGTTTACATACTATTTAGTCAGGGGTATCATTCTTGGGCTAATCATGGACCCTTACAGTAGTACTGAGTAGTTAGGTAGGTTTCCAGTACTGGACATGATTCCCTTCTTGTTGATCGAGTCTTAAGCTCAATTAGAGAGCTTTTGGTTGCTGCCAAGGTATGTGTTTCACTACTGGACCCTTAGGGTTATTATGCTATGGTAGTCATGGTGTGTTTCGTAGATGCAAAAAGTCTTAACAACACAATTGGCTAAACATCAACTGAAAAAGATAAGGAAAAGCACACAAGGACTCAATGTTGCACAAGGAACTACAGGTAAGAAAGGGATGCTAAGAATAGGAGAAGTAATCTTCCTTAGGGAGAGCAATCAATTTGTTTTCCAGTACCAAATGATCAACCCTGAAAACATGCATACAAGTAAGTCTGAGCATATTTAGAAATATATACATGTGTACATATATGCATATAACAACAATTGATGAGAAAAGAGATCATGACTTTTAAAAAGGAGCAAATAGGGACATATGGAAGGGTTTGGAAAGGGGAAAAGGAAGGAGAAACTCATGTATTTATATTATAATTTTAAAAAATAAAAGAAGCAATTAAAAATGTTAAAGAAGAAGAACTAGGGGAAGAACTAAAGGAGCTGAACGGGATTGCAACCCCATAGGAAAAACAAGAATATCAACTAACCAGACCCCTCAGATCTCCCAGGGACTAAACTACCAACCAAAGAGTACACATAGAGGGAGCCAGGACTTTAGATACATATTGTAGCAGAGGATGGCCTTGTCTGGCATCAATGGGAGGGGAGACCCTTGGTCCTGTGGTGGCTTGATGCCACAGCATAGGAGAATGCTAGAGTGGTGAGGTGGGAGTGGGTGACTGGTGGGAGGAGCACCCTCATAGTGGCAAATGGGAGGAGGGAGAGGATGGAGGGTTTGTGGATGGGAAACTGGGAAGGGGGATATCATTTGAAATGTAAATGAATCAAATGATTAATAAAAATAAGAATGATAAAGAGATGTTATGAATAATGGTGTGGTGATAAATTTGACAATTCTGAAAATTAAACAGAAATAATGAAAACACAACAAAGGATAATCTGGATAGTTCTATAATCTATAAAAGGTTGATTCATAATTTAAAAACTTCTGAAGAAGCCATGTCTAGGCCAAACAATTTCAATACTGAAACCAACCAAATAGAGAAGAGTCATGCTGGTTCCATGTAATTTTTTTTTTTTTTTTTTTTTTTTT